>NW_026510799.1:51160-94485 GCF_027579735.1 Bombina bombina | reverse complement strand
TTTTAAAATAAAACCGTTACTGTCACTTTAAATTTTAAACTGAACACACTTTATTACTGCAATTGCGAAAAAACATGAAGGAATTGTTCAAAATTCACCAAATTTTCACCACAGCGTCTTAAAGCCTTGAAAATATTGCACACCAATTTTGGAAGCTTTAACCCTTAAAATAACGGAACCGGAGCCGTTTTAAGCTTTAAACCCCTTTACAGTCCCTGGTATCTGCTTTGCTGAGACCCAACCAAACCCAAAGGGGAATACGATACCAAATGACGCCTTCAGAAGTCTTTTATAAGTATCAGAGCTCCTCTCACATGCGACTGCATGCCATGCCTCTCAAAAACAAGTGCGCAACACCGGCGCGAAAATGAGACTCTGCCTATGCTTTGGGAAAGCCCCTAAAGAATAAGGTGTCTAAAACAGTGCCTGCCGATATTATTAAATCAAAGTACCCAGAATAAATGATTCCTCAAGGCTAAATAAGTGTTAATATCAATCGATTTAGCCCAAAAAAAGTCTACAGTTTAAATAAGCCCTTGTGAAGCCCTTATTTACAATCGTAATAAACATGGCTTACCGGATCCCATAGGGAAAATGACAGCTTCCAGCATTACATCGTCTTGTTAGAATGTGTCATACCTCAAGCAGCAAGAGACTGCAAACTGTTCCCCCAACTGAAGTTAATTGCTCTCAACAGTCCTGTGTGGAACAGCCATGGATTTTAGTTACGGTTGCTAAAATCATTTTCCTCATACAAACAGAATTCTTCATCTCTTTTCTGTTTCTGAGTAAATAGTACGTACCAGCACTATTTGAAAATAACAAACTCTTGATTGAATAATGAAAAACTACAGTTAAACACTAAAAAACTCTAAGCCATCTCCGTGGAGATGTTGCCTGTACAACGGCAAAGAGAATGACTGGGGTAGGCGGAGCCTAGGAGGGATCATGTGACCAGCTTTGCTGGGCTCTTTGCCATTTCCTGTTGGGGAAGAGAATATCCCACAAGTAAGGATGACGCCGTGGACCGGACACACCTATGTTGGAGAAAACGTTATAGTTAACCAAAAAAAAACCCTGCTGTGGCACCTACCTGCCCTCAAGGGTCTGCAAAATCAGTTTAACACTTCAATTAGGCCCAATCTTTCCTTTGAGGCCTGCTGGAGCTTGCATGGGAAATTCAACTGCGCAACTGAGGCGCAAAAATAGGCCACGCCCATCTACATTGATGTCTCACAGCTTTGCAAAAAAAAAAAAACGCTACAAAGCGGTCTAAAACCTAGCCATATGGTTTTATATACCCAGGTCTAAAAGAAGCCAAGTGCACCCTCCATTGCCATTATAAATAAAAACGTTTCTCACACAAAAAACGTTAATTGTCCTCCAAACATAAAATTGTTTGCCCACAAACATTATGTCATCAGCGTCAACCATTTTTTCAGCCCAACATACAGGTCCCAGTAATACCCTTCTCTTTCACATTAGGATTACTGCTTACCCCTTCCCTTATGGGAATACTGTCAGCCAATTCTGAAATAACACAGTCTCTCCAGAAAAAAATGACTGAACATACCTCAATGCTTGTAGCATGAAAAACGTTTATCACACTGAAGTTTCTTAAGTACTCCTCAGCCATTCTGTGGGAACTACTCTGGATCTTAGTGACAACTGCTAAGATCATCAGTCTCCAGGCAGAAATATTCATCCATCTGCTGCCTGGGAAAAAATAGCACTCATCGGTACCATTTAAAATAAAAAAGTCTTGCTTGAAGAAAATAAAAACTAACATTTTATCACCTCTTTCACTTTACCCTTCCTATTACTTAGTATAGGCAAAGAGAATGACTGGGGGTGGAGTCAAGGGAGGAGCTATATAGACAGCTCTGCTGTGGTGCTCTTTGCCACTTCCTGTTAGCAGGAGGAGAATATCCCACAAGTAAAGGATGAATCCGTGGACTCATCGTATCTTGTAGAAGAAATTTCCATTGCCAGAGAAAAACTCAGGAGAGACAGAAAAAAGGATGATATAAACCAGTGGCACAAAAATAAGCAGAGCCCCCATCCGCAAACTGATACGAAACAGCCCGCTCCTGCGCAACTGAAACAGCGGAGACCAACACTGCACCACTATAGACCACCGAACATCCTTCCTGAATCAAACCTTCTGAGCAAGGAGATCCCAAGGATCCAACGTCCCCCGAGGGTTTCGAAAAAACACCTCACAAGGAACCTCAAAGCATGCTAGCGTTCAAGAAACAACAGTTGCCCTGGAGACAACAGCAACCCTCTGCAAGCTGGGTAGTAAAACTAATTGTATGTCAAATAAGTTGACCAATAGAAACCATTAATCAATAGCTCAATAGCTTACCAGCAGACTAAGAAAAATGACTGCAGCTGTTTCCCAACAGTAAAGCTTCCGTTTACTCGGCAGCAAAGCTGATTCAAGAGAGACAAGAGTCCCTCAGGAAAAAACGCAAGACAGGGAGCATGTGTCCCCAGGACACCCAATCAACAAATGATTGCACATTTGTTGATTGGTGTGTATATATATGTGTATATATATATATATATATATATATATATATATATACACATATACACACACAGAGATAGAGATACATAGAGATAGAGATACATAGAGATAGAGATACATAGAGATAGAGATACATAGAGATAGAGATACATAGAGATAGAGATACATAGAGATAGAGATACATAGAGATAGAGATACATAGAGATAGAGATACATAGAGATAGAGATACATAGAGATAGAGATACATAGAGATAGAGATACATAGAGATACATAGAGATACATAGAGATAGAGATACATAGAGATACATAGAGATAGAGATACATAGAGATACATAGAGATACAGAGAGATAGAGATAGAGATACAGAGAGATAGAGATAGAGATACAGAGAGATAGAGATAGAGATAGAGATACAGAGAGATACAGAGAGAGAGAGATACATAGAGATAGAGATACAGAGAGAGAGAGATAGAGATACAGAGAGATACAGAGAGAGAGAGATACAGAGAGAGAGAGATACAGAGAGAGAGAGATACAGAGAGAGAGAGATACAGAGAGAGAGAGAGAGAGATACAGAGAGAGAGAGAGAGAGATACAGAGATACAGAGAGAGAGAGATACAGAGAGACAGAGAGACAGAGAGAGACAGAGAGAGACAGAGAGAGACAGAGAGAGACAGAGAGAGACAGAGAGAGACAGAGAGAGACAGAGAGAGACAGAGAGAGACAGAGAGAGACAGAGAGAGACAGAGAGAGACAGAGAGAGACAGAGAGAGACAGAGAGAGACAGAGAGAGACAGAGAGAGACAGAGATACAGAGATACAGAGATACAGAGATACAGAGATACACAGAGAGATACAGAGAGATACAGAGATACAGAGATACAGAGATACAGAGATACACAGAGATATACAGAGATACAGAGATACAGAGATACACAGAGAGATACAGAGAGATACAGAGAGATACAGATACAGAGATACAGAGATACAGAGATACAGAGATATACAGAGATATACAGAGATATACAGAGATATACAGAGATATACAGAGATATACAGAGATATACAGAGATATACAGAGATATACAGAGATATACAGAGATATACAGAGATATACAGAGATATACAGAGATATACAGAGATATACAGAGAGAGACAGAGAGACAGAGAGACAGAGAGATACAGAGAGATACAGAGAGATACAGAGAGATACAGAGAGATACAGAGAGATACAGAGAGATACAGAGATACAGAGATACAGAGATACAGAGATACAGAGATACAGAGATACAGAGATACAGAGATACAGAGATACAGAGATACAGAGATACAGAGATACAGAGAGATAGAGAGATAGAGAGATAGAGAGACAGAGAGACAGAGAGACAGAGAGACAGAGAGACAGAGAGACAGAGAGACAGAGAGACAGAGATACACAGAGAGATACAGAGATACAGAGATACAGAGATACAGAGATACAGAGAGATAGAGAGATGATAGAGAGATAGAGAGATAGAGAGATAGAGAGATAGAGAGATAGAGAGATAGAGAGATAGAGATAGAGATAGAGAGAGAGAGAACAACAGAAGCCAAGAAACTACAGGTTCAGCAAGGTTTAAATGAAGCCAAAAAATACAATTGAAAGCTTAATTCAAAAGAACGATTCAAGAAACATGCATATAAACTTTTTCATCATGAATATGAAAAAGCTTTGACCAATTACTGAATTATTCCATCATTGAACAATTGAGCAAACTGAAGATGTGTCCTTAAGGGGTTAAAAAACTTTTATAAAGAATAGCAGCCTCCTTTACACATGCATATATAATATATTGCAATACTGTTAAAGGCCATGTTCCTTTAAAGTGACATTCTAGCATAATAATGAAATGTTCTAACTCATTAGAGCATAGCTTTATAAAAAAGTTGTAGGAGCTAAGATTACCTAAAATATAGCAACTACATATAAAATAAAATGCAAAATTACAGAACATTTTATTTTGTACATACCAATAATTTTTGGCATTTCTTCATCTGCATCTACATCTGACAGCTCCATATCCTCCACATCACGATTATCCTTCGGAGGATCTGGCGAGGAAGGCTGGGTAATTTCTATCTCTGGTGACAATGGGCTCTCTGCACCCATTCCTTGGAATGGAGACTCTGAGCCAGTTGGTGATGGCGCATCTATCGTTGGAGATGGAACAGGAGACTCTTCAGGGTCTGGCAAGGTGGCTTTAAGCTGGTCTAATTTTTTCTTTAAATTTCCAACTCGATTAGCAAAGGTTTTATAAGCCTGTGAAGATGCAAATCCAAGAGAACCAAACATAAGATTTTGTTCTTTTAAAAAACACACACACAAATACAAACATTCCAAATAAATAACTTCATTAGGGATGTTACCACTTTATTGACATATTGTGGTACACTTCACATCCAAATACATCCAACAATTCGGTCCTCCACCTGGGACCTTTATCAAGGATACATAACAAACTTAAACACCCACCTTAAATAATATTCCATACAGGGATCTATACAAACTTCTAATCTGAAAATCACTAAACAGGAAAAGCAGGCATCTACTTCATGTGATGACACCAAAAAACACTACTAAACTAAAAATTTGAAAAAAGTACTGAAAACAGATTTCCACTTGAAAACAAACAGGAGGGCTAAACCACATCCTTGTGCTATATATTCTATGCATAGATCATACAAAAAACAAAACAAAAGCGATCTGTTGTCATTGCAAAAGAAACAAAAAACAGTTAAATTACAAAAACTTAAGTTGCTGCCCCCTGTCACTAGGTTATTTACATAGATACACAAAAGTACTCATTTTAAGTACGAATCAAAATCACAGTAGGGTAAACCATACCACATGAGCACACTTCTTACTAATATTCTCTCTCACTGATCCTAACTGATTTGAGTAAGATGACCAAGAGATATGATCTAAGATCAAACTTAAGCACATGCTTATTGAGACCCCAGGGTGCCATCGTTTGCAACTTATAAATCCACTCGATCTCTCGAGTAGCAATTTATTCACATCCCATATCTCTGGGGGGGGGGGGGGGGGGGGTTCTTGACTTGATCTATGGGCATACAGCAAAGGTCAGCGACCGTATATTTCTCTTGCAAAAAAGAAAATTTATGCTTACCCGATACATTTATTTCTTTTTTGACACAATGAGTCCACGGATCATCTTAATTACTAATGGGATATTCACCTCCTGGTCAGCAGGAGGAGGCCAAAAGCACCACAGCAGAGGTGTTACATAGCTACTCCCCTCCTTCCCACTTCAGTCATTCGACCGAAGTTAGGAAGAGAAAGGAAAAGCCAAGGTGCAGAGATGGATGAAGTTTACAATAACCCACAACCTGTCTAAAAACACAGGGCGGGCCGTGGACTCATCGTGTCGAAAAAGAAATAAATTTAACAGGTAAGCATACATTTTCTTTTCTTTTTTAAAGACACGATGAGTCCACGGATCATCTTAATTACTAATGGGATTCAATACCCAAGGTAGAGTACACAGATACGAGAGGGACAAGGCAGGGAACCTAAACGGAAGGCACCACTGCTTAAAGAACCTTTCTCCCAAAAACGGCCTCAGCCGAGGCAAAAGTGTCAAATTTTTAAAACTTTGAAAAAGTGTAAAGAGAAGACCAAGTTGCAGCCTTGCAAATCATTTTTGAATGCCCATGAGGAAGCAACAGCCCTCGTGGAATGAGCCGTAACTCTCTCTGGAGGCTGCTGTCCAGCAGTCTCATATGCAAAACGTATGATACTCTTCAGTCAAAAAGAAAGCGAAATTGCAGTAGCTTTCTGACCTATACGTTTTTCTGAGAAAACCACAAACAAAGAAGAAGACTGACGAAAGTCCTAAGTCGCCTGTAAGTAAAACTTTAAAGCACGGACCACATCCAAATTGTGCAGAAGTCTTTCCTTCTGAGGAGGAGGATTAGGACACAACGAAGGAACAACAATCTTCTGATTAATGTAACGATCTGAAACTACCTTAGGAAGAAAACAGAATTTATGTTTACCTGATAAATTACTTTCTCCAACGGTGTGTCCGGTCCACGGCGTCATCCTTACTTGTGGGATATTCTCTTCCCCAACAGGAAATGGCAAAGAGCCCAGCAAAGCTGGTCACATGATCCCTCCTAGGCTCCGCCTACCCCAGTCATTCGACCGACGTTAAGGAGGAATATTTGCATAGGAGAAACCATATGTTACCGTGGTGACTGTAGTTAAAGAAAATAAATTATCAGACCTGATTAAAAAAACCAGGGCGGGCCGTGGACCGAACACACCGTTGGAGAAAGTAATTTATCAGGTAAACATAAATTCTGTTTTCTCCAACATAGGTGTGTCCGGTCCACGGCGTCATCCTTACTTGTGGGAACCAATACCAAAGCTTTAGGACACGGATGAAGGGAGGGAGCAAATCAGGTCACCTAAATGGAAGGCACCACGGCTTGCAAAACCTTTCTCCCAAAAATAGCCTCAGAAGAAGCAAAAGTATCAAATTTGTAAAATTTAGAAAAAGTGTGCAGTGAAGACCAAGTCGCTGCCTTACATATCTGATCAACAGAAGCCTCGTTCTTGAAGGCCCATGTGGAAGCCACAGCCCTAGTGGAGTGAGCTGTGATTCTTTCAGGAGGCTGCCGTCCGGCAGTCTCATAAGCCAATCGGATAATGCTTTTAATCCAGAAGGAGAGAGAGGAAGAAGTTGCTTTTTGACCTCTCCGTTTACCAGAATAAACAACAAACAAAGACAAAGTTTGTCTGAAATCCTTAGTAGCTGCTAAGTAAAATTTGAGAGCACGAACTACATCCAAGTTGTGCAACAAACGTTCCTTCTTTGAAACTGGATTAGGACACAAAGAAGGCACAACTATCTCCTGGTTAATGTTTTTGTTAGAAACAACTTTTGGAAGAAAACCAGGTTTAGTACGCAAAACCACCTTATCTGCATGGAACACCAGATAAGGAGAAGAACACTGCAGAGCAGATAATTCTGAAACTCTTCTAGCAGAAGAAATTGCAACCAAAAACAAAACTTTCCAAGATAATAACTTAATATCAACGGAATGTAAGGGTTCAAACGGAACCCCCTGAAGAACTGAAAGAACTAGGTTGAGACTCCAAGGAGGAGTCAAAATTTTGTAAACAGGCTTGATTCTAACCAGAGCCTGAACAAAGGCTAGAACATCTGGCACAGCTGCCAGCTTTTTTGTGAAGTAACACAGACAAGGCAGAAATCTGTCCCATCAAGGAACTTGCAGATAATCCTTTTTCCAATCCTTCTCGAAGGAAGGATAGACTCTTAGGAATCTTAACCTTGTCCCAAGGGAATCCTGCAGATTCACACCAACAGATATACCAAATTATGTGGTAATTTTTCTGGTTACAGGCTTTCAGGCCTGAACAAGAGTATTAATAACAGAATCTGAGAACCCTCGCTTTGATAAGATCAAGCGTTCAATCTCCAAGCAGTCAGCTGGAGTGGGTCGAACGGACCTAGAACAAGAAGGTCTCGTCTCAAAGGTAGCTTCCATGGTGGAGCCGATGACATATTCACCAGATCTGCATACCAAGTCCTGCGTGGCCACGCAGGAGCTATCAAAATCACCGACGCCCTCTCCTGATTGATCCTGGCTACCAGCCTGGGGATGAGAGGAAACGGCGGGAACACATAAGCTAGTTTGAAGGTCCAAGGTGCTACTAGTGCATCCACTAGAGCCGCCTTGGGATCCCTGGATCTGTACCCGTAGTAAGGAACTCTGAAGTTCTGACGAGAGGCCATCAGATCCATGTCTGGAATGCCCCACGGTTGAGTGACTTGGGCAAAGATTTCCGGATGGAGTTCCCACTCCCCCGGATGCAATGTCTGACGACTCAGAAAATCCGCTTCCCAATTTTCCACTCCTGGGATGTGGATAGCAGACAGGTGGCAGGAGTGAGACTCCGCCCATAGAATGATTTTGGTCACTTCTTCCATCGCTAGGGAACTCCTTGTTCCCCCCTGATGGTTGATGTATGAACTTGGCCCTCGCTAGCTGAGGCCAAGCTTTGAGAGCATTGAATATCGCTCTCAGCTCCAGAATATTTATCGGTAGAAGAGATTCTACCCGAGACCAAAGACCCTGAGCTTTCAGGGATCCCCAGACCGCGCCCCAGCCCATCAGACTGGCGTCGGTCGTGACAATGACCCACTCTGGTCTGCGGAAGGTCATCCCTTGTGACAGGTTGTCCAGGGACAGCCACCAACGGAATGAGTCTCTGGTCCTCTGATTTACTTGTATCTTCGGAGACAAGTCTGAATAGTCCCCATTCCACTGACTGAGCATGAACAGTTGTAATGGTCTTAGATGAATGCGCACAAAAGGAACTATGTCCATTGCCGCTACCATCAAACCTATCACTTCCATGCACTGCGCTATGGAAGGAAGAGGAACGGAATGAAGTATCCGACAAGAGTCTAGAAGTTTTGTTTTTCTGGCTTCTGTCAGAAAAATCCTCATTTCTAAGGAGTCTATTATAGTTCCCAAGAAGGGAACCCTCGTTGACGGAGATAGAGAACTCTTTTCCACGTTCACTTTCCATCCGTGAGATCTGAGAAAGGCCAGGACAATGTCCGTGTGAGCCTTTACTTGAGGAAGGGACGACGCTCGAATCAGAATGTCGTCCAAGTAAGGTACTACAGCAATGCCCCTTGGTCTTAGCACCGCCAGAAGGGACCCTAGTACCTATGAGAAAATCCTAGGAGCAGTGGCTAATCCGAAAGAAAACGCCACGAACTGGAAATGCTTGTCCAGGAATTCAAACCTTAGGAACCGATGATGTTCCTTGTGGATAGGAATATGTAGATACGCATCCTTGAAATCCACCTTGGTCATGAATTGACCTTCCTGGATGGAAGGAAGAAGTGTTCGAATGGTTTCCATCTTGAACGATGGAACCTTGAGAAACTTGTTCAAGATCTTGAGATCTAAGATTGGTCTGAACGTTCCCTCTTTTTTGGGAACTATGAACAGATTGGAGTAGAACCCCATCCCTAGTTCTCCTAATGGAACAGGATGAATCACTCCCATTTTTAGCAGGTCTTCTACCCAATGTAAGAATGCCTGTCTTCTTATGTGGTCTGAAGACAACTGAGACCTGTGGAACCTCCCCCTTGGAGGAAGCCCCTTGAACTCCAGAGAATAACCTTGGGAGACTATTTCTAGCGCCCAAGGATCCAGAACATCTCTTGCCCCAGCCTGAGCGAAGAGAGAGAGTCTGCCCCCCACCAGATCCGGTCCCGGATCGGGGGCCCGCATTTCATGCTGTCTTGGTAGCAGTGGCAGGTTTCCTGGCCTGCTTTCCTTTGTTCCAGCCTTGCATAGGTCTCCAGGCTGGATTGGCTTGAGAAGTATTACCTTCCTGCTTAGAGGACGTAGCCCTTGGGGCTGATCCGTTTCTGCGAAAGGGACGAAACTTAGGTTTATTTTTGGTCTTGAAAAGACCTATCCTGAGGAAGGGCGTGGCCCTTGCCCCCAGTGATATCAGAGATAATCTCTTTCAAGTCAGGGCCAAAGAGTGTTTTCCCCTTGAAAGGAATGTCAAGCAATTTGTTCTTGGAAGACGCATCCGCTGCCCAAGATTTTAACCAAAGCGCTCTGCGCCACAATAGCAAACCCAGAATTTTTTCGCCGCTAACCTAGCCAATTGCAAGGTGGCGTCTAGGGTGAAAGAATTAGCCAATTTAAGAGCACGAATTCTGTCCATAATCTCCTCATAAGAAGAAGAATTACTAATAATCGCCTTTCCTAGCTCATCAAACTAGAAACACGCGGCTGCAGAGACAGGGACAATGCATGCAATTGGTTGTAGAAGGGAACCTTGCTGAACAAACATCTTTAGCAGACCTTCTAATTTTTTATCCATAGGATCTTGGAAAGCACAACTATCTTCTATGGGTATAGTGGCGCGCTTGTGTAGAGTAGAAACCGCCCCCTCGACCTTGGGGACTGTCTGCCATCAGTCCTTTCTGGGGTCGACTATAGGAAAACAATTTTATAAATATGGGGGGAGGTACTAAAGGTATACCGGGCCTGTCCCATTCTTTACTAACAATGTACGCCACCCGCTTGGATATAGGAAAAGCTTCGGGGGGCCCCGGGGCCTCTAAGAACTTTTCCATTTTACATAGTGGTTCTGGAATGACCAGATAATCACAATCATCCAAATTGGATAACACCTCCTTAAGCAGAGCGCGGAGATGTTCCAACTTAAATTTAAAAGTAATCACATCAGGTTCAGCTTGTTGAGAAATGTTTCCTGAATCTGAAATTTCTCCCTCAGACAAAACCTCCCTGGCCCCCTCAGACTGGTGTAGGGGCCCTTCAGAAACCATATCATCAGCGTTCTCATGCTCTACAGAATTTTCTAAAACAGAGCAGTCGCGCTTTCACTGATAAGTGGGCATATTGGCTAAAATGTTTTTGATAGAATTATCCATTACAGCCGTTAAATGTTGCATAGTAAGGAGTATTGGCGCACTAGATGTACTAGGGGCCTCCTGTATGGGCAAGACTGGTGTAGACGAAGGAGGGGATGATGCAGTACCATGCTTACTCCCCTCACTTGAGGAATCATCTTGGGCATCATTTTTACTAAAAAATTTTTATGACATAAAATACATATAGTTAAATGAGAAGGAACCTTGGTTTCCCCACAGTCAGAACACAATCTATCTGGTAGTTCAGACATGTTAAACAGGCATAAACTTGATAACAAAGCACAAAAAACGTTTTAAAATAAAACCGTTACTGTCACTTTAAATTTTAAACTAAACACACTTTATTACTGCAATTGCGAAAAAGTATGAAGGAATTGTTCAAAATTCACCAAAATTTCACCACAGTGTCTTAAAGCCTTAAAAGTATTGCACACCAAATTTGGAAGCTTTAACCCTTAAAATAACGGAACCGGAGCCGTTTTTATATTTAACCCCTTTACAGTCCCTGGAATCTGCTTTGCTGAGACCCAACCAAGCCCAAAGGGGAATACGATACCAAATGATGCCTTCAGAAAGACTTTTCTATGTATCAGAGCTCCACACACATGCAGCTGCATGCCATGCTGTCCTCAAAAACAAGTGCGCCATACCGGCGCGAAAATGAGGCTCTGACTATGATTAGGGAAAGCCCCTAAAGAATAAGGTGTCAAAAACAGTGCCTGCCGATATAATCATATCAAAATACCCAGAATAAATGATTCCTCAAGGCTAAATATGTGTTAATAATGAATCGATTTAGCCCAGAAAAAGTCTACAGTCTTAATAAGCCCTTGTGAAGCCCTTATTTACTATCTTAATAAACATGGCTTACCGGATCCCATAGGGAAAATGACAGCTTCCAGCATTACATCGTCTTGTTAGAATGTGTCATACCTCAAGCAGTAAGAGACTGCACACTGTTCCCCCAACTGAAGTTAATTGCACTCAACAGTCCTGTGTGGAACAGCCATGGATTTTAGTTACGGTGCTAAAATCATTTTCCTCATACAAACAGAAATCTTCATCTCTTTTCTGTTTCTGAGTAAATAGTACATACCAGCACTATTTTAAAATAAACTCTTGATTGAATAATAAAAACTACAGTTAAACACTAAAAAACTCTAAGCCATCTCCGTGGAGATGTTGCCTGTACAACGGCAAAGAGAATGACTGGGGTAGGCGGAGCCTAGGAGGGATCATGTGACCAGCTTTGCTGGGCTCTTTGCCATTTCCTGTTGGGGAAGAGAATATCCCACAAGTAAGGATGACGCCGTGGACCGGACACACCTATGTTGGAGAAATCCTAATTTAGTACGTAAAACTACGTTATCTAAATGGAAAATAAGATAAGGAGACCCATACTGTAATGCAGAGAGCTCTGACACTCTCCGAGCAGAAGAAATAGCTACAAGAAATAAAACTTTCCAAGATAACTTAATATCTAAGGAATGCATAGGCTCAAACGGAGCCTCTTGAAGAACTTTGAGAACTAAATTAAGACTCCATGGAGGAGTAACTGGTTTGAACACAGGCCTGATCCTGACCAAGGCCTGACAAAAAGACTGAACATCTGGGACATCCGCCAGACGCTTGTGTAACAAAATAGATAAAGCCGAGATCTGACCCTTTAGGGAACTTGTCGACAAACCTTTCCAAACCCCCTTGGAGAAAAGACAAAATTCTAGGAATCCTAACCTTACTACATGAGTAGCCCTGGGATTCACACCAATAAAAGGTATTTACGCCAAATCTTATGGTAAATCCTTCTAGTCACAGGCTTACGAGCCTGAATCATAGTCTCTATGACCGAGTCAGAAAATCCCTGCTTGGATAAAATTAAGCGTTCAATCTCGAAGCAGTCAGCTTCAGAGAAAATAGATTTGGGTGAAGATCATTAACGGAAGTCTCCAAGGTAGCAGAGATGACATGTCCACCAGATCTGCATACCAATTCCTGCAAGGCCAAGCCGGAGCAATGAGAATCACCGACGCCCTCTCCTGTGATTCGAGCAATGACCCGAGGAAGAAGCGCAAACGGAGGAAATAGGTATGCTAGGCTGAAGGTCCAAGGAACCACCAGAGCATTTATCAATTCCGCCTGGGGGTCCCTGGACTTCGACCAGTATCGCGGGAGCGTGCCATTCTGTCGAGATGCCATGTGATCTAACTCTGGCTGACCCATTTGAGAATCAGGCTGTAGAACACTTCCGGATGGAGTTCCCACTCCCCCGGATGCTCAGAAAGTCCGCCTCCCAGTTGTCCACCCCTGGGATGTGGATCGCCGACAGATAGCAAGAAAGAGCCTCCGCCCAACGAATTATCTTGGCTACCTCGGTCATCGATAAGGAACTCCTCGTTCCTCCCTGATGATTGATGTAAGCCACTGAAGTTATGTTGTCCAACAGGAATCTGATAAACTGGGCCGAGGCTAACTGAGGCCAGGCCAGAAGAGCATTGTAGATCACTCAATTCCAGAATGTTTATGGGTAGAACAGACTATGAACAAGTCCATGTTCCCTGAGCCTTTAGAGAGCCCCAGACTGCTCCCAACCCTAGAAGGCTGGCATCCGTTGCCGCAATTACCCAAGATGGTCTACGAAAGCAGGTTCCCTGGAGAGATGATCCAGAGACAACCACCATTGTAGAGAATCCTCCTGGCTCCAGTAGTAATCGAGGAGAAAAGTCCACATAATCTCCGTTCCATTCTCTGAGCATGCTTAACTGTAGAGGTCTGAGATGGAAGCGAGCAAACAGGATGATGTCCATTGTCGCCACCATCAGCCCGATTAACTCCATGCACTGAGCCACTGATGACCGAGAAGTGGACTAAAGGACCAGAAAACTATCAATCTTTAATTTCCCGACTTCTGTCAGAAAAATCTTCATAGACAGGGAGTCTATTATGGTTCCTAAGAAAGTTACCCTTGTATTTGGAACTAAGGAAACTCTTTCCCAAATTTACCTTCCACTTGTGAAACCACAGGAAGGATAACAGTGTCCGTATAGGATCTTGCTTGATGTAAGGATGGCGCCTGGACTAGGATGTCGTCCATATAGGGCGCCAATGCAATGCCCCTTAACCGAAGCACCAGTGATCCCAGAACCCTTGATAAAATCCTGGAAGCTGTGGCAAGACCGAAGGGAAGAGTCTGTCCAGGAAGGTAAACCTTAGAAACTTGTGATGATCCCTGTGAACGGGAACATACAGATATGCGTCCTTTAACTCCACGGTTTTCATAAATTGACCCTCTTGGATCAAAGGAAGAATGGAACAAATAGCTTCCAAATGAGGTCAGTACTCTGAGAAATTTGTTTAGACCCTTGAGATCTAAAATAGGTCTGAAGGTTCTCTCTTATTTGGGAACCACAAACAAGTTGGAAAAAAATCCCAGACCCTGTCCCTGAAACCGAACAGGAACTGTCACTCCCAAGTCAGAGAGGTCTCCTACGCAGAGTAAGAATGCCTCTCTTCTACTGCAGATAGACCTGCCCCTGGGGGAAAAAGTCCTGAACTCTATATAGTATCCCTGGGATAAAGAATCCTCCCGGATTGGGGACAGGCCTCTCATGCTGACTTAGATACATCGGCAGGATCTTCGGATTGCTTTCCCCTATTCCAAGATTGACTGTGTCAACAGTAAAGTTTGGACAACTCCTGATTGAAAGAAAGAGTTGAACGACTTCCTTTGAAAGATCGAAAGGAAGTAAACTATACTGACAACTGCTTTCTTATTCTGAGGGAAGGAATTTACCCTTACCTCACGTAATATCAGAGAGAATTTCTATTAAAACAAAACCAAACAAAGTCTTCCCCTTGTAGGGAATCACCAAAAAAACATAATTTATGCTTACCTGATAAATTCCTTTCTCCTGTAGTGTAGTCAGTCCACGGGTCATCCATTACTTATGGGATATTAACTCCTCCCTAACAGGAAGTGCAAGAGGATCACCCAAGCAGAGCTGCTATATAGCTCCTCCCCTCTACGTCACACCCAGTCATTCGACCGAAAACCAAACGAGAAAGGAGAAACTATAGGGCGCAGTGGTGACTGGAGTATAATTTAAAATTTAGACCTGCCATAAAAAACAGGGCGGGCCGTGGACTGACTACACGAGAAAGGAATTTATCAGGTAAGCATAAATTATGTTTTCTCCTGTTAAGTGTAGTCAGTCCACGGGTCATCCATTACTTATGGGATACCAATACCAAAGCTAAAGTACACGGATGACGGGAGGGACAGGCAGGATCTTTACACGGAAGGAACCACTGCCTGAAGAACCTTTCTCCCAAAAACAGCCTCCGAAGAAGCAAAAGTGTCAAATTTGTAAAATTTGGAAAAAGTATGAAGAGAAGACCAAGTTGCAGCCTTGCAAATCTGTTCAACAGAGGCATCATTCTTAAAGGCCCAAGTGGAAGCCACAGCTCTAGTAGAATGAGCTGTAATCCTTTCAGGAGGTTGCTGTCCAGCAGTCTCATAGGCTAAACGTATTATGCTACGAAGCCAAAAAGAGAGAGAGGTAGCAGATGCTTTTTGACCTCTCCTCTGTCCAGAATAAACGACAAACAGGGAAGAAGTTTGGCGAAAATCTTTAGTTGCCTGTAAATAAAATTTCAGGGCACGGACTACGTCTAGATTGTGCAGAAGTCGTTCCTTCTTTGAAGAAGGGTTAGGGCACAATGATGGAACAACAATCTCTTGATTGATATTCTTGTTAGTGACTACCTTAGGTAAGAACCCAGGTTTAGTACGCAGAACTACCTTATCTGAATGAAAAATCAGATAAGGAGAATCACAATGTAAGGCTGATAACTCAGAGACTCTACGAGCCGAGGAAATAGCCATTAAAAACAGAACTTTCCAAGATAACAGCTTGATATCAATGGAATGAAGGGGTTCAAACGGAACACCCTGTAAAACGTTAAGAACTAAGTTTAAGCTCCACGGTGGAGCTACAGTCTTAAACACAGGCTTAATCCTAGCCAAAGCTTGACAAAAAGCTTGAACGTCTGGAACTTCTGACAGACGTTTGTGTAAAAGGATGGACAGAGCTGAGATCTGTCCCCTATTGGGCTCCACCTTGGCTTTTGAACATATTGCACAAAGAGATTCCTCTGTGTCAGACATGTTTAAACAAACTAGCAATTAGACTAGCAAGCTTGGAAATACTTTTCAACTGAATTTACAAGCAATATGCAAAACGTTACTGTGCCTTTAAGAAGTACACAAAAAAACTGTCACTTTGATATAACAAAGAACCGGTTTAGTTATAGCAATCAATTTTTCATATGAAATGCATTAATTTAGCAAAGGATAGCACCCATCAGCAAATGGATTATTAACCCCTTAATACCAAAAACGATTGACAAATAAATACGTTTTTTATCACAGTCAAAGCACAGTCTCACAGGTCTGCTGTGAGTGATTACCTCCCTCAAACTAGTTTTGGAGACCCCTGAGCTCTGTAGAGACGTCCTGGATCATGCAGGGAGAATAAGGAAGACTGTGACTGAATTTTTAATGCGTAGTAAAAGCGCCAAAAATAGGCCCCTCCCACTCTTAATACAGCAGTGGGGAAGCTCAGTAACTGATTTTATGCAAAATAAACGACAGCCAAGTGGAAAATAATGCCCATAAATTTTCACCAAGTACCTCAGAGAAAAAAACCATTAACCTGACAGTAAACGTTTTAAATATATGAATAAGAATAAAAGCCTGTTGCTAGTCGCTATCACTGCAGAGAGGCTAGAGTTATATGTAAACAGTATTTTCTTAGTGAAGTGCCATTCCCCAGAAATACTTTGGTGCCAACATACATACATAACAGCCTGATACCAGTTACTACTACTGCATTTAAGGCTGTACTTACATTATATCGGTATTAGCAGTATTTTCTCAGTCAATTCCATTCCTTAGAAAATAATATACTGCAACATACCTCTTTGCGGGTGAACCCTGCCCGCTGTCCCCTGTTCTGAAGTTACCTCGCTCCTCAGAATGGCCGAGAACAGCAAATGGATCTTAGTTACGTCCGCTAAGATCATACACAAACTCAGGTAGATTCTTCTTCTAATACTGCCTGAGAAGAAACAACACACTCCGGTGCTGTTTAAAATAACAAACTTTTGATTGAAGTAATAAAAAACTAAATTTAATAACCACACTCCTCTCACACATCCTATCTATTAGTTAGGTGCAAGAGAATGACTGGGTGTGACGTAGAGGGGAGGAGCTATATAGCAGCTCTGCTTGGGTGATCCTCTTGCACTTCCTGTTAGGGAGGAGTTAATATCCCATAAGTAATGGATGACCCGTGGACTGACTACACTTAACAGGAGAGATTATACTCAGATGAGGCATTCACAGTCTTAACGTTCTGCGGGCCTTATGCCAAAGCCTGAAATAAGAGCTCCCAGTTTAAAAACCTTGAAGTGGAGCATCTGACAGAGGCGTTGGCTAACTTAATTGCCTCAACCTTATTCTGGATTTCTTCAAGAGGAGTGTCTGTTCGAATAGAACAGACAACACATCAACCAGTATGCCACTGCACCGGTGACAAAGCAACGCAGGTAGTTGTAACTCTGACGTACACACAATCACTGGGTACCACTGGAAAAAACTCCTTGATAGAGTCTGCTAAATCTGGAGAAAAGGGGATACCCAGTTTCTCCCCATCATTCCAATCATCCTTGTAAAGATTGCTGGACCTAAAAGAATTGACTACGCCGGAGAAGTCGTCGTCGTCCAGGGTAGCTCAAACCTCCTAAAATAACGGAGGTGTTCAAGCTTAACTGAAAAAAAAAACACTTCAGTATCCATATCAGACAAAGGAATTACACAGACAGACAGACAGTCTGAGCTTTCCCCCTTATATACTACCGCTTCATGCTTCAGGGAGGAAAATTCAGAATAGATAATACTGTATTAGCAACATTTCCTCAAGCGATTTCCCTACAGTATGGGAAAAACAGACAATACAACAGATATTGCTTAAAAGATTGTATGGAAGCGATGTCTGGGGAATAACTCTAGGTGAAGTTTGTGAGGAAGCACAGGACACTGCATGTGTGGGCTATAAAATTTTTTGTACATTTGCGAGAAAATATTTTATTCCTCTGTAAAAAAATCTCTCACAACAGAGAACACATGATTAATCAAATAAAAGGTTTTTAATAAAATTAACATATAAAAACCGTTACTGTCTCTTTAAATTTGAAAGAGTAACTCCTTTAAGTAGCAGTTCTTTAACATAGGGAACAGAGACAACATGATTAATCCAATAATCTTAACTTTATAATAAAAGTGAACACAAAGACAGTTACTGTCTCTTTAAAAGTTAAAGAGTAACTTTCTTATCTGGGTGGGCAGAGATGACTTAATAGGTCAGATAACAGACTCTACTGTCTCTAAGTTTAGTTTAAGAGAGTAACATTTTATTCTAAGGTAAGCAGAAAAAGGGGTGGATCGGTACATAAGGAAGTCCGTTGTGAAGATTGCTGCCTCAGCAAACCCCCCTCTACACCTCAGCTTAACGCAGCTGAGGTGCCTGCCAGTCCATCCGGACAAAATTCTACTGCAACAGAAGCTGCTCTAAGCACCAAAACCTTAAACAGCCTTTCCGAAAACCGGAAAAAGAGGAACAGCTGCGCAACTAACATGGCGCCACAAAAGTACCGCCCATCGTGGGCGTATCAATAACTCTCTGCCGCCATTACAAGCTTTATAAATAATTGCGCAGTCCGTTAGTTTTGACACAAAAAAACCCTACGCAGTGAGCCTGCTCTAATGTTCATGTAGCAGCGCCCAAACCCGTAATAGTCAACATGTAATCTCCCGGTCAGTTAAAATTATATTAAATCGCCGGGAGATGAGGGTCATGTCGCATTCAGCCCCAGTGCCTGCGTCTAAGTTTTCCTAGTATCTGCTACCACAGTAGGAGAATCTATCAACTTGAATGAGGCTTGATAGAAAAATGAAAGCCAAACTGTCATAGTGTCCCCTAACATAATAGGAGAATCTATTCCTTATTGGTAATAAGGCTTTGAATAAAAAGGAAATTTATGCTTACCTGATAAATATATTTTTTTTACGATATGACAAGTCCACGGATTTCATCCTTACTTATGGGATTACGCCTCCTGGTCAGCAGGAAGTGGCAAAGAGCACCACAGTAGAGCTGTATATATAGCTCCTCCCTTCCCTCCCACTCCAGTCATTCGACCGAAGTTAGGAAGAGAAAGGAAAAGCCAAGGTGCAGAGGTGACTGAAGTTCAACAAAAATAAATACCTGTCATAGAAATGACAGGGTGGGCCGTGGACTCGTCATATCGTAAAATAAATAAATTTATTAGGTAAGCATAAATTTCCTTTTCTTTTACAAGATATGACGAGTCCACGGATTTCATCCTTACTTATGGGATACAATACCAAAGCTATAGGACGCGGATGAAAGGGAGGGACAAGACAGGAACCTAAACGGAAGGCACCACTGCTTGAAGAACCTTTCTCCCAAAAACAGTATCAAATTTGTAAAATATGGAAAAAACAGAATTTATGTTTACCTGATAAATTTCTTTCTCCAACGGTGTGTCCGGTCCACGGCGTCATCCTTACTTGTGGGATATTCTCTTCCCCAACAGGAAATGGCAAAGAGCCCAGCAAAGCTGGTCACATGATCCCTCCTAGGCTCCGCCTACCCCAGTCATTCGACCGACGTTAAGGAGGAATATTTGCATAGGAGAAACCATATGGTACCGTGGTGACTGTAGTTAAAGAAAATAAAATATCAGACCTGATTAAAAAAAAAAACCAGGGCGGGCCGTGGACCGGACACACCGTTGGAGAAAGAAATTTATCAGGTAAACATAAATTCTGTTTTCTCCAACATAGGTGTGTCCGGTCCACGGCGTCATCCTTACTTGTGGGAACCAATACCAAAGCTTTAGGACACGGATGAAGGGAGGGAGCAAATCAGGTCACCTAAATGGAAGGCACCACGGCTTGCAAAACCTTTCTCCCAAAAATAGCCTCAGAAGAAGCAAAAGTATCAAACTTGTAAAATTTGGTAAAAGTGTGCAGTGAAGACCAAGTCGCTGCCCTACATATCTGATCAACAGAAGCCTCGTTCTTGAAGGCCCATGTGGAAGCCACAGCCCTAGTGGAATGAGCTGTGATTCTTTCGGGAGGCTGCCGTCCGGCAGTCTCGTAAGCCAATCTGATGATGCTTTTAATCCAAAAAGAGAGAGAGGTAGAAGTTGCTTTTTGACCTCTCCTTTTACCTGAATAAACAACAAACAAGGAAGATGTTTGTCTAAAATCCTTTGTAGCATCTAAATAGAATTTTAGAGCGCGAACAACATCCAAATTGTGCAACAAACGTTCCTTCTTTGAAACTGGTTTTGGACACAGAGAAGGTACGATAATCTCCTGGTTAATGTTTTTGTTAGAAACAACTTTTGGAAGAAAACCAGGTTTAGTACGTAAAACCACCTTATCTGCATGGAACACCAGATAAGGAGGAGAACACTGCAGAGCAGATAATTCTGAGACTCTTCTAGCAGAAGAAATCGCAACTAAAAACAAAACTTTCCAAGATAATAACTTAATATCAACGGAATGTAAGGGTTCAAACGGAACCCCCTGAAGAACTGAAAGAACTAAATTGAGACTCCAAGGAGGAGTCAAAGGTTTGTTAATTGTTGCATAGTAAGGAGTATTGGCGCGCTAGATGTACTAGGGGCCTCCTGAGTGGGCAAGACTCGTGTAGACGAAGGAGGGAATGATGCAGTACCATGCTTACTCCCCTCACTTGAGGAATCATCTTGGGCATCATTGTCATTATCACATAAATCACATTTATTTAAATGAATAGGAATTCTGGCTTCCCCACATTCAGAACACAGTCTATCTGGTAGCTCAGACATGTTAAACAGGCATAAACTTGATCAGAAAGTACAAAAAACGTTTTAAAATAAAACCGTTACTGTCACTTTAAATTTTAAACTGAACACACTTTATTACTGCAATTGCGAAAAAAACATGAAGGAATTGTTCAAAATTCACCAAATTTTCACCACAGCGTCTTAAAGCTTTGAAAATATTGCACACCAATTTTGGAAGCTTTAACCCTTAAAATAACGGAACCGGAGCCGTTTTAAGCTTTAACCCCTTTACAGTCCCTGGTATCTGCTTTGCTGAGACCCAACCAAACCCAAAGGGGAATACGATACCAAATGACGCCTTCAGAAGTCCTTTATAAGTATCAGAGCTCCTCTCACATGCGACTGCATGCCATGCCTCTCAAAAACAAGTGCGCAACACCGGCGCGAAAATGAGACTCTGCCTATGCTTTGGGAAAGCCCCTAAAGAATAAGGTGTCTAAAACAGTGCCTGCCGATATTATTATATCAAAATACCCAGATAAAATGATTCCTCAAGGCTAAATATGTGTTAATAATCAATCGATTTAGCCCAGAAAAGGTCTACAGTTTAAATAAGCCCTTGTGAAGCCCTTATTTACAATCGTAATAAACATGGCTTACCGGATCCCATAGGGAAAATGACAGCTTCCAGCATTACATCGTCTTGTTAGAATGTGTCATACCTCAAGCAGTAAGAGACTGCACTCTGTTCCCCCAACTGAAGTTAATTGCTCTCAACAGTCCTGTGTGGAACAGCCATGGATTTTAGTTACGGTTGCTAAAATCATTTTCCTCATACAAACAGAATTCTTCATCTCTTTTCTGTTTCTGAGTAAATAGTACGTACCAGCACTATTTGAAAATAACAAACTCTTGATTGAATAATGAAAAACTACAGTTAAACACTAAAAAACTCTAAGCCATCTCCGTGGAGATGTTGCCTGTACAACGGCAAAGAGAATGACTGGGGTAGGCGGAGCCTAGGAGGGATCATGTGACCAGCTTTGCTGGGCTCTTTGCCATTTCCTGTTGGGGAAGAGAATATCCCACAAGTAAGGATGACGCCGTGGACCGGACACACCTATGTTGGAGAAAGGGGGAAGAGACGACCAAGTTGCAGCCTTGCAAATCTGTTCAACAGAAGCATAATTTTTAAATGCCCATGAGGAAGCCACAGCCCTAGTAGAATGAGCCGTAATTCTTTCAGGAGGCTGCTGTCCAGCAGTCTCATATGCAAAACGTCCAAGTTATGTAACAGACGCTCCTTCTTAGGATTAGGACACAAAGGAGGAACAATAATTTCCTGATTAATATTTTTGTTGGAAACAACCTTAGGAAGAAAACCAGGTTTGGTATGTAACACTACCTTATCGGAATGAAAAATAAGGTAAGGAGAATCACATTGTAACGCTGAAAGCTCAGAAACTCTGCGAGCAGAAGAAATAGCAACCAAAAATAAAACTTTCCAAAATAATAATTTTATATCAATGGAATGCATAGGTTCAAACGGAACCCCTTGAAGAACCTGAAGAACTAAATTCTAACTCCAAGGAGGAGCAATAGGTTTAAACACAGGCATGATTCTAGTCAGAGCCTGACAAAAAGATTGAACATTCGGAATATCTGCCAGACGTTTGTGTAGCAAAATAGATAAAAGCAGAAATCTGTCCCTTTAAGGAACTTGCTGATAACCCTTTCTCCAAACCTTTTTGAAGAAAAGACAAAATCCTAGGAATCCTAATCTTACTCCATGAGTAGCCCTTGGATTCGCACCAATAAAGATATTTGCGCCATATCTTATGGTAAATCTTTCTAGTAACAGGCTTACGTGCCTGAATCAAAGTATCAATGACCGAAGTAGAGAACCCTCAGATAAAATCAAGCGTTCAATCTCCAAGCAGTCCGCTGCAGAGAAACTAGATTCGGATGATGGAAGGTTCCCTGAATGAGAAGGTCCTGCCTCAATGGAAGCTTCCATGGTGGCAGAGAGGACATGTCCACCAGATCGGCATACCAAGTCCTGCGAGGCCACACAGGAGCAATGAGAATCACCGAAGACCTCTCCTGTTTGATTCGAGCAATCGCGGGAAGGAGACCAAACGGTGGAAACACATAAGCTAGGTTAAACAACCAAGGCACTGCCAAGGCATCTATCAGTTCGGCCTGAGGATCCCTGGACCCGTATTTCGGGAGCTTGGCATTCTGACGAGATGACATAAGATCCAGCTCCGGTCTGCCCCATCTGAGAATAAGGGTGGCAAAGACCTCCAGATGGAGTTCCCATTCCCCCGGATGAAAAGTCTGTCTGCTCAAAAAATCCGCTTCCCAGTTGTCCACTCCTGGGATGTAGATTGCTGACAGATAACAAGAGTGAGCCTCAACCCACCGAATTATCTTGGATACTTCTGTCATCGCTAAGGAACTCCTTGTTCCTCCCTGATGATTGATGTAAGCAACAGTTGTGATGTTGTCCGACTGAAACCGGATGAATTTCGCCGAAGCCAACTGAGGCCAAGCCTGAAGCGCATTGAATATAGAGCTCAACTCCAGAATATTGATTGGAAGTAGAGACTCCGATCAAGTCCACACACCCTGAGCCTTCAGGGAATTCCAGACTGCACCCCAACCTAGTAGACTGGTGTCTGTTGTCACTATCACCCATGAGGTTCTGCGGAAGCACGTCCCTTGGGACAGATGATCCGGCGACAACCCTGAAGAAGAGAGTCTCTTGTCTCCTGATCCAGATCTATCAGAGGAGACAAATCTGCATAATCTCCATTCCATTGCCTGAGCATGCTCAGTTGTAGAGGTCTGAGATGAAAACGAGCAAACGGAATGATGTCCATTGCCGCCACCATCAATCCAATTATCTCCATGCACTGAGCCACTGATGGCCGAGGATTGGACGGAAGGGATCGGCATGTATTCAGAATCTTTAACTTTCTGACTTCCGTCAAAAAGATTTTCATGGATATAGATTCTATTAAAGTTCCCAGGAAAGGAACCCTTGTCTGTGGAATTAGTGAACTCTTTTCTATATTCACCTTCCACCCGTGAGTCCTTAGAAATGATAGAACAATGTCGGTATGAGACTGTCAGCTAAGACGACGCCTGGATCAGAATATCGTCCAGATAAGGCGCCACTGCAATGCCCCGCGGCCTGAGAAACGCCAGCAGAGACCTTAGAACCTTTGAGAAGATCCTGGGTGCCGTGGCCAACCCGAAAGGAAGGGCCACGAACTTAAAATGTTTGTCCAGAAAGACAAACCACAGGAACTGGTGATGATCTCTGTGGATAGGAATATTAAGATATGCAACCTTTAAGTCCACGGTAGTCATATATTGACCCTCCTGGATCAATGGAAGAATTGTCCGAATAGTCTCCATCTTGAAGGATGGAACTCTGAGAAACTTGTTTAGACTCTTGAGATCTAAAATGGGTCTGAACGTTCCCTCTTTTTTGGGAACCACAAAAAGATTTAAATAAAACCCCTGCCCCTGTTCCTGTATCGGAACGAGACAAATTACTCCCATGGAGGAGAGGCCTTTAACACAACGTAAGAACGCCTCTCTTTTTATCTGGTCTACAGACAATTGTGAAAGAAGAAACCTTCCCCTTGGGAAGGAATTTTTGAACTCCAGCTGATACCCTTGAGACAACATTTCCAGTGTCCATGGATCCTGAACGTCTCTTATCCAAGCCTGGACAAAGAAAGTTTGCCCCCTACTAGATCCGGTCCCGGATCGGGGGCCGCCCCTTCATGCTGTCTTGGGAGCAGCACCGGGCTTCTTGGGTTGCTTACCCTTGTTCCAAGCCTGGTTGGGTCTCCAGATAGCTTGGAACAATAGCGGAAAAAGGAAGGGGGGGGACTCCTTTGAAATTACGAAAGGAACGAAAATTACTCTGCCGTCCCCTATGCTTAGATGTTTTGTCTTGCGGGAGGAGATGACCCTCATCTTCTGTAATATCAGAAATGATTTCTTTCAAATCAGGCCCGAATAGGGTCTTTCCCTTGAAAGGAATAGTCAAAAGCTTTGATTTAGAAGACACATCCGCGGACCAAGATTTTAACCATAAGGCTCTGCGCGCTAAAATGGAAAATCCTGAGTTCTTAGACGCCAATTTGGCGATCTGAAAATAAAAGAATTAGCCAGCTTAAGGGCCTTAATTATATACATTATTTCTTCTAAAGGAGTCTCAGTCTTCAGAGATTCTTCTAGGGCGTCAAACCAAAAGGCAGCCACAGTTGTGACTGTTACAATGCAGGCCGTTGGTTGTAATAGAATCCCATGATGAATATATAACTTTTAGAAGACCCTCCAACTTTTTATCCATAGGGTCTTTGAAAGCACAACTGTCCTAAATAGGGATGGTTGTACGCTTAGCCAGGGTAGAGATAGCTCCCTCCACCTTAGGGATCGTTTGCCAAGAGTCCCGAACGGTGTCAGCTATAGGGTACATATTCTTAAAAATAGGGGAAGGGGAGAACGGGATACCCGGTCTTTCCCATTCCCGTGTAATAATGTCCGAAATTCTCTTGGGAACCAGAAAAACATCTGAATAAGAAGGGACCTCTAAGTATTTGTCCATCTTACTTAATTTCTCTGGTGGGACCACAATAGAGTCACAGTCGTCCAGAGTCATCAAAACCTCTCGCAACAAAAGACGTAGGTGTTCAAGTTTAAATCTGAAGGACATGATGTCCGACTCTGTCGGGGGTAATGCACTTCCTGAGTCAGACAGTTCCCCCTCAGACAGGGCCTCCCTACCCCCTAATTCAGAGCCCTGGGAAGGTATATCGGAGATAACCATTAAAACCTCAGAAGTCACAGGGACCACATGGGCCTCTGTCCTACTGCATTTGCCTTGTAAAACTGGCAACTTAGATAAAAATTCTGTAAGAGTGGATGACATAACTGCAGCCATAACCTGCAGAGTGAATGAGGTGGACGCAGTTGAAGAACATGGCGTCGCTTGAGTGGGCGTTAAAGGCTGTGACACTTGGGGAGAAAGTTGCGGCATACCCCGAGTCTCATCAGTCTGAGAAACATCCTTAGATATATCCTTAAAGAAAATCTGCTCTCTACATTGCAATGCCCTCTCAGTGCATGAGGGACAAAAACTAAATTTATGCTTACCTGATAAATGTATTTCTTTTATGATATGACGAGTCCACGGATTTCATCCTTACTTGTGGGATATTAACCTCCTGCTATCAGGAAGTGGCAAAGAGCACCACAGCAGAGCTGTATATATAGCCCCTCCCCTTCCCCTCCACCCTTAGTCATTCGGCCGAAGGTATAGGAAGAGAAAAAGGAAAGGGTAAAAGGTGCAGAGGTGACTGAAGTTTACAAAAAATATAAAGAAAAACTGTCTTAAAAAGAACGGGGTGGGCCGTGGACTCGTCATATCGTAAAAGAAAACATAATTTATGTAAGAACTTACCTGATAAATTAATTTCTTTCATATTGGCAAGAGTCCATGAGCTAGTGACATATGGGATATACAATCGTACCAGGAGGGGCAAAGTTTCCCAAACCTCAAAATGCCTATAAATACACCCCTCACCACACCCACAATTCAGTTTAACGAATAGCCAAGCAGTGGGGTGATAAAGAAAGGAGTAGAAAGCATCAACTAAGGAAATTTAGAAATAATTGTGCTTTATACAAAAAATCATAACCACCATAAAAAGGGTGGGCCTCATGGACTCTTGCCAATATGAAAGAAATGAATTTACCAGGTAAGTTCTTACATAAATTATGTTTTCTTTCATGCAATTGGCAAGAGTCCATGAGCTAGTGACATATGGGATATCAATACCCAAGATGTGGAGTCTTCCACTCAAGAGTCACTAGAGAGGGAGGGAATAAAATAAAAACCGCTATATTCAGCTGAAAAAATAATCCACAACCCAAAAAACAGAATTTATGTTTACCTGATAAATTTCTTTCTCCAACGGTGTGTCCGGTCCACGGCGTCATCCTTACTTGTGGGATATTCTCTTCCCCAACAGGAAATGGCAAAGAGCCCAGCAAAGCTGGTCACATGATCCCTCCTAGGCTCCGCCTACCCCAGTCATTCGACCGACGTTAAGGAGGAATAATAGCATAGGAGAAACCATATGGTACCGTGGTGACTGTAGTTAAAGAAAATAAATTATCAGACCTGATTAAAAAACCAGGGCGGGCCGTGGACCGGACACACCGTTGGAGAAAGAAATTTATCAGGTAAACATAAATTCTGTTTTCTCCAACATAGGTGTGTCCGGTCCACGGCGTCATCCTTACTTGTGGGAACCAATACCAAAGCTTTAGGACACGGATGAAGGGAGGGAGCAAATCAGGTCACCTAAATGGAAGGCACCACGGCTTGCAAAACCTTTCTCCCAAAAAGAGCCTCAGAAGAAGCAAAAGTATCAAACTTGTAAAATTTGGTAAAAGTGTGCAGTGAAGACCAAGTCGCTGCCCTACATATCTGATCAACAGAAGCCTCGTTCTTGAAGGCCCATGTGGAAGCCACAGCCCTAGTGGAATGAGCCGTGATTCTTTCGGGAGGCTGCCGTCCGGCAGTCTCGTAAGCCAATCTGATGATGCTTTTAATCCAAAAAGAGAGAGAGGTAGAAGTTGCTTTTTGACCTCTCCTTTTACCTGAATAAACAACAAACAGGGAAGATGTTTGTCTAAAATCCTTTGTAGCATCTAAATAGAATTTTAGAGCGCGAACAACATCCAAATTGTGCAACAAGCGTTCCTTCTTTGAAACTGGTTTCGGACACAGAGAAGGTACGATAATCTCCTGGTTAATGTTTTTGTTAGAAACAACTTTTGGAAGAAAACCAGGTTTAGTACGTAAAACCACCTTATCTGCATGGAACACCAGATAAGGAGGAGAACACTGCAGAGCAGATAATTCTGAAACTCTTCTAGCAGAAGAAATTGCAACTAAAAACAAAACTTTCCAAGATAATAACTTAATATCAACGGAATGCAAGGGTTCAAACGGAACCCCCTGAAGAACTGAAAGAACTAGATTGAGACTCCAAGGAGGAGTCAAAGGTTTGTAAACAGGCTTGATTCTAACCAGAGCCTGAACAAAGGCTTGAACATCTGGCACAGCTGCCAGTTTTTTGTGAAGTAACACCGACAAGGCAGAAATCTGTCCCTTCAGGGAACTTGCCGATAATCCTTTTTCCAATCCTTCTTGAAGGAAGGATAGAATCCTAGGAATCTTAACCTTGTCCCAAGGGAATCCTTTAGATGCACACCAACAGATATATTTTTTCCAAATTTTGTGGTAAATCTTTCTAGTTACAGGCTTTCTGGCCTGAACAAGAGTATCGATAACAGAATCTGAGAAACCTCGCTTCGATAAAATCAAGCGTTCAATCTCCAAGCAGTCAGCTGGAGTGAAACCAGATTCGGATGTTCGAACGGACCCTGAACAAGAAGGTCTCGTCTCAAGGTAGCTTCCAAGGTGGAGCCGATGACATATTCACCAGATCTGCATACCAAGTCCTGCGTGGCCACGCAGGAGCTATCAAGATCACCGACGCCCTCTCCTGATTGATCCTGGCTACCAGCCTGGGGATGAGAGGAAACGGCGGGAACACATAAGCTAGTTTGAAGGTCCAAGGTGCTACTAGTGCATCCACTAGAGCCGCCTTGGGATCCCTGGATCTGGACCCGTAGCAAGGAACTTTGAAGTTCTGACGAGAGGCCATCAGATCCATGTCTGGAATGCCCCAAAGTTGAGTGACTTGGGCAAAGATTTCCGGATGGAGTTCCCACTCCCCCGGATGCAATGTCTGACGACTCAGAAAATCCGCTTCCCAATTTTCCACTCCCGGGATGTGGATAGCAGACAGGTGGCAGGAGTGAGACTCCGCCCATAGAATAATCTTGGTCACTTCTTCCATCGCTAGGGAACTCCTTGTTCCCCCCTGATGGTTGATGTACGCAACAGTCGTCATGTTGTCTGATTGAAACCGTATGAACTTGGTCCTCGCTAGCTGAGGCCAAGCCTTGAGAGCATTGAATATCGCTCTCAGTTCCAGAATATTTATCGGTAGAAGAGATTCTTCCCGAGACCAAAGACCCTGAGCTTTCAGGGATCCCCAGACCGCGCCCCAGCCCATCAGACTGGAGTCGGTCGTGACAATGACCCACTCTGGTCTGTGGAATGTCATCCCTCGTGACAGGTTGTCCAGGGACAGCCACCAACGGAGTGAGTCTCTGGTCCTCTGATTTACTTGTATCTTTGGAGACAAGTCTGTATAGTCCCCATTCCACTGACTGAGCATGCACAGTTGCAATGGTCTTAGATGAATGCGCGCAAAAGGAACTATGTCCATTGTCGCTACCATCAACCCGATCACTTCCATGCACTGAGCTACGGAAGGAAGAGGAACGGAATGAAGTATTCGACAAGAGTCCAGAAGCTTTGTCTTTCTGGCCTCTGTTAGAAAAATCCTCATTTCTGAGGAGTCTATAATTGTTCCCAAGAAGGGAACCCTTGTTGACGGGGATAGAGAACTCTTTCCCACGTTCACTTTCCAGCCGTGCGATCTGAGAAAGGCCAGGACGATGTCCGTGTGAGCCTTTGCTCGAGGGAGGGACGACGCTTGAATCAGAATGTCGTCCAGGTAAGGTACAACTGCAATGCCCCTTGGTCTTAGCACAGCTAGAAGGGACCCTAGTACCTTTGTGAAAATCCTTGGAGCAGTGGCTAATCCGAAAGGAAGCGCCACGAACTGGTAATGTTTGTCCAGGAATGCAAACCTTAGGAACCGATGATGTTCCTTGTGGATAGGAATATGTAGATACGCATCCTTTAAATCCACCGTGGTCATGAATTGACCTTCCTGGATGGAAGGAAGGATAGTTCGAATGGTTTCCATCTTGAAAGATGGGACCTTGAGAAATTTGTTTAAGATCTTGAGATCTAGGATTGGTCTGAACGTTCCCTCTTTTTTGGGAACTATGAACAGATTGGAGTAGAACCCCATCCCTTGTTCTCTCAATGGAACAGGATGAATCACTCCCATTTTTAACAGGTCTTCTACACAATGTAAGAACGCCTGTCTTTTTATGTGGTCTGAAGACAACTGAGACCTGTGGAACCTTCCCCTTGGGGGAAGTCCCTTGAATTCCAGAAGATAACCCTGGGAGACTATTTCTAGCGCCCAAGGATCCAGAACATCTCTTGCCCAAGCCTGAGCGAAGAGAGAGAGTCTGCCCCCCACCAGATCCGGTCCCGGATCGGGGGCCGATATTTCATGCTGTCTTGGTAGCAGTGGCAGGTTTCTTTGCCTGCTTTCCCTTGTTCCAGCCTTGCATTGGTCTCCAAGCTGGCTTGGCCTGAGAAGTATTACCCTCTTGCTTAGAGGACGTAGCACCTTGGGCTGGTCCGTTTTTACGAAAGGGACGAAAATTAGGTCTATTTTTTGCCTTGAAAGGCCGATCCTGAGGAAGGGCATGGCCCTTACCCCCAGTGATATCAGAGATAATCTCTTTCAAGTCAGGACCAAACAGCGTTTTCCCCTTGAAAGGAATGTTTAGTAGCTTGTTCTTGGAAGACGCATCAGCCGACCAAGATTTCAACCAAAGCGCTCTGCGCGCCACAATAGCAAACCCAGAATTCTTAGCCGCTAACTTAGCCAATTGCAAAGAGGCGTCTAGAGTGAAAGAATTAGCCAATTTGAGAGCATTGACTCTGTCCATAATCTCCTCATAAGGAGGAGAGTCACTATCGAGCACCTTAATCAGTTCATCAAACCAGAAATATGCGGCTGTAGTGACAGGGACAATGCATGAAATGGGTTGTAGAAGGTAACCCTGCTGAACAAACATCTTTTTAAGCAAACCTTCTAATTTTTTATCCATAGGATCTTTGAAAGCACAACTATCCTCTATGGGAATAGTGGTGCGTTTGTTTAAAGTAGAAACCGCTCCCTCGACCTTGGGGACTGACTGCCATAAGTCCTTTCTGGGGTCGACCATAGGAAACAATTTTTTAAATATGGGGGGAGGGACGAAAGGAATACCGGGCCTTTCCCATTCTTTATTAACAATGTCCGCCACCCGCTTGGGTATAGGAAAAGCTTCTGGGAGCCCCGGCACCTCTAGGAACTTGTCCATTTTACATAGTTTCTCTGGGATGACCAAATTTTCACAATCATCCAGAGTGGATAATACCTCCTTAAGCAAAATGCGGAGATGTTCCAATTTAAATTTAAAAGTAATCACATCAGATTCAGCCTGCTGAGAAATGTTCCCTAAATCAGTAATTTCTCCCTCAGACAAAACCTCCCTGGCTCCCTCAGATTGGGTTAAGGGCCCTTCAGAGATATTAATATCAGCGTCGTCATGCTCTTCAGTAACTAAAACAGAGCATCCACGCTTACGCTGACAAGGGTTCATTTTGGCTAAAATGTTTTTGACAGAATTATCCATTACAGCCGTTAATTGTTGCATAGTAAGGAGTATTGGCGCGCTAGATGTACTAGGGGCCTCCTGAGTGGGCAAGACTCGTGTAGACGAAGGAGGGAATGATGCAGTACCATGCTTACTCCCCTCACTTGAGGAATCATCTTGGGCATCATTGTCATTATCACATAAATCACATTTATTTAAATGAATAGGAATTCTGGCTTCCCCACATTCAGAACACAGTCTATCTGGTAGTTCAGACATGTTAAACAGGCATAAACTTGATAAGAAAGTACAAAAAAACGTTTTGAAATAAAACCGTTACTGTCACTTTAAATTTTAAACTGAACACACTTTATTACTGCAATTGCGAAAAAACATGAAGGAATTGTTCAAAATTCACCAAACTTTCACCACAGTGTCTTAAAGCCTTGAAAATATTGCACACCAATTTTGGAAGCTTTAACCCTTAAAATAACGGAACCGGAGCCGTTTTAAGCTTTAACCCCTTTACAGTCCCTGGTATCTGCTTTGCTGAGACCCAACCAAACCCAAGGGGAATACGATACCAAATGATGCCTTCAGAAGTCTTTTATCAGTATCAGAGCTCCTCTCACATGCGACTGCATGCCATGCCTCTCAAAAACAAGTGCGCAACACCGGCGCGAAAATGAGACTCTGCCTATGCTTTGGGAAAGCCCCTAAAGAATAAGGTGTCTAAAACAGTGCCTGCCGATATAAATATATCAAAATACCCAGAATAAATGATTCCTCAAGGCTAAATAAGTGTTAATATCAATCGATTTAGCCCAAAAAATGTCTACAGTCTAAATAAGCCCTTGTGAAGCCCTTATTTACAATCGAAATAAACATGGCTTACCGGATCCCATAGGGAAAATGACAGCTTCCAGCATTACATCGTCTTGTTAGAATGTGTCATACCTCAAGCAGCAAAGGACTGCAAACTGTTCCCCCAACTGAAGTTAATGCTCTCAACAGTCCTGTGTGGAACAGCCATGGATTTTAGTTACGGTTGCTAAAATCATTTTCCTCATACAAACAGAATTCTTCATCTCTTTTCTGTTTCTGAGTAAATAGTACGTACCAGCACTATTTGAAAATAACAAACTCTTGATTGAATAATGAAAAACTACAGTTAAACACTAAAAAACTCTAAGCCATCTCCGTGGAGATGTTGCCTGTACAACGGCAAAGAGAATGACTGGGGTAGGCGGAGCCTAGGAGGGATCATGTGACCAGCTTTGCTGGGCTCTTTGCCATTTCCTGTTGGGGAAGAGAATATCCCACAAGTAAGGATGACGCCGTGGACCGGACACACCTATGTTGGAGAAATAAGCTATTTTCACTTTTGAAAGAAAAAAACTTAAATCAAAAGCAGAAGAATCAAATTGAAACAGCTGCCTGAAGAACTTTTCTACCAAAAACTGCTTCCGAAGAAGCAAATACATCAAAATGGTAGAATTTAGTAAATGTATGCAAAGAGGACCAAGTTGCTGCTTTGCAAATCTGATCAACTGAAGCTTCATTTTTAAAAGCCCACGAAGTGGAGACTGATCTAGTAGAATGAGCTGTAATTCTCTGAGGCGGGGTTTGACCCGACTCCAAATAAGCTTGATGAATCAAAAGTTTCAACCAAGAAGCCAAGGAAATAGCAGAAGCTTTCTGACCTTTCCTAAGACCAGAAAATAAAACAAATAAACTGGAAGTCTTCCTGAAATTTTTAGTAGCTTCCACATAATATTTCAAAGCTCTTACCACATCCAAAGAATGTAAGGATCTCTCCAAAGAATTCTTAGGATTAGGACACAAGGAAGGAACAACAATTTCTCTATTAATGTTGTTAGAATTCACAACCTTAGGTAAAAATTGAAAAGAAGTCCGCAAAACTGCCTTATCCTGATGAAAAATCAGAAAAGGAGATTCACAAGAAAGAGCAGATAGCTCAGAAACTCTTCTAGCAGAAGAGATAGCCAAAAGGAACAACACTTTCCAAGAAAGTAGTTTAATGTCCAAAGAATGCATAGGCTCAAATGGAGGAGCCTGTAAAGCCTTCAGAACCAAATTAAGACTCCAAGGAGGAGATATTGATTTAATGACAGGCTTAATACGAACTAAAGCCTGTACAAAACAGTGAATATCAGGAAGTATAGCAATCTTTCTGTGAAATAAAACAAAGAGCGGAGATTTGTCCTTTCAAGGAACTTGCAGACAAACCCTTATCCAAACCATCCTGAAGAAACTGTAAAACTCTAGGAATTCTAAAAGAATGCCAGGAGAATTTATGAGAAGAACACCATGAAATGCAAGTCTTCCAAACTCTATGATAAATCTTTCTAGAGACAGATTTACAAGCTTGTAACATAGTATTAATCACTGAGTCAGAGAAACCTCTATGACTTAGAACTAAGCGTTCAATTTCCATACCTTCAAATTTAATGATTTGAGATCCTGATGGAAAAACTGACCTTGAGATAGTAGGTCCGGCCGTAACGGAAGTGGCCAAGGCGGGCAACTGGACATCCGAACCAGATCCGCATACCAAAACCTGTGTGGCCATGCTGGAGCCACCAGCAACACAAAAGACTGTTCCATGATGATTTTGGAGATCACTCTTGGAAGGAGAACTAGAGGCGGGAAGATGTAAGCAGGTTGATAACACCAAGGAAGTGTCAACGCATCCACTGCTTCCGCCTGAACATCCCTGGACCTGGACAGGTTTCTGGGAAGTTTCTTGTTTAGATGAGAGACCATGAGATCCATCTCTGGAAGCCCCCACATCTGAGAAAAACATCTGGATGGAGAGACCACTCCCCTGGATGTAAAGTCTGGCGGCTGAGATAATCCGCCTCCCAATTCTCTACGCCTGGGATATGCACCGCAGAGATTAGACAGGAGCTGGATTCCGCCCAGGCAAGTATCCGAGATACTTCTTTCATAGCTTGGGGACTGTGAGTCCCACCCTGATGATTGACATAAGCCACAGTTGTGATATTGTATGTCTGAAAACAAATGAACGGTTCTCTCTTTAGCAGAGGCCAGCACTGAAGAGCTCTGAGAATTGCACGGAGTTCTAAAATATTTATTGGTAATCTCGCCTCTTGAGATTTCCAAACCCCATGTGCTGTCAGAGATCCCCAAAAAGCTCCCCAACCTGAAAGACTGGCATCTGTTGTGATCACAGTCCAGGTTGGGCGAACAAAAGAAGCCCCTTGAACCAAACGATGGTGATCTATCCACCATGTCAGAGTGTCGTACATTGGGATTCAAGGATATTAATTGTGATATCTTTGTATAATCCCTGCACCATTGATTCAGCATACAAAGCTGTAGAGGTCTCATGTGAAAACGAGCAAAGGGGATTGCGTCCGATGCTGCAGTCATGAGACCTAAAACTTCCATGCACATAGCCACTGAAGGGAATGACTGAGACTGAAGGAGCCGGCATACTGCGACCAATTTTAAACGTCTCTTGTCTGTTAGAGACAGAGTCATGGACACTGAATCTATCTGGAAGCCTAAAAAGGTGACCCTTGTCTGAGGAATCAAGAAACTTTTTGGTAAATTGATCCTCCAACCATGTTTCCGAAGAAACAACACTAGTTGATTTGTGTGAGATTCTGCAGTATGTAAAGAATGAGCTAGTACCAAGATATCGTCCAAATAAGGAAACACTGCAATACCCTGTTCTCTGATTACAGATAGTAGGGCACCCAGAACCTTTGAAAAGATTCTTGGAGCTGTTGCTAGGCCAAATGGAAGAGCAACAAATTGGTAGTGCTTGTCTAGAAAAGAGAATCTGAGAAACTGAAAGTGTTCTGGATGAATCAGAATATGAAGGTATGCATCCTGCAAGTCTATTGTGGACATATGTCATTGCTGAACAAAAGGCAGAATAGTCCTTATAGTCACCATCTTGAAAGTTGGTACTCTTACATAACGATTCAAAATTTTCAGATCCAGAACTGGTCTGAACAAATTTTCTTTCTTTGGTACAATGAATAGGTTTGAATAAAACCCCAAACCTTGTTCCTGAGGAGGAACTGGCATGATTACCCCTGAAGACTCCAGGTCTGAAACACTTCAGAAAAGCCTGAGCTTTTACTGTATTTACAGGATGCGTGAAAGAAAAAATCTTCTCACAGGAGGTCTTACTTTGAATCCTATTCGATTCCCTTGAGAGACAATACTCTGAATCCAATTATTTTGGACAGATTTTATCCAAAAATCCTTGAAAAACCTTAATCTGCCCCCTACCAGCTGAGCTGGAATGAGGGCCGCACCTTCATGCGGACTTAGGGGCAGACTTTGGTTTCCTAAATGGCTTGGATTTATTCCAATTTGAGGAAGGCTTCCAACTGGAAGCAGATTACTTGGGAGGAGGATTGAGTTTTTGTTCCTTATTCTGACGAAAGGAACGAAAATGGTTAGAAGCCTTAGATTTACCCTTAGGTTTTTTATCCTGAGGCAAAAAAACTCCTTTTCCTCCAGTGATAGTTGAAATAATAGAATCCAACTGAGAACCAAATAAATTATTACCTTGGAAAGAAAGAGATAGTAATCTAGATTTAGATGTCATATCAGCATTCCAAGATTTAAGCCACAAAGCTCTTCTAGCTAATACAGCTAAAGACATGGATCTAACATCAATTTTGATAATATCAAAAATGGCATCACAAATAAAATGATTAGCATGTTGCAGTAAGCGAACAATGCTAGATATGTCAGAATCCAATTCATGTTGAACTAAATTTTCCAACCAGAAAGTTGATGCAGCCGCAACATCACCCAAAGAAATAGCAGGTCTGAGAAGATGACCTGAATATAAATAGGCCTTCCTTAGATAAGATTCAAGTTTCCTATCTAAAGGATCACTAAAGGAAGTGCTATCTTCCATAGGAATAGTGGTACGTTTAGCAAGAGTAGAAATAGCCCCATCAACTTTGGGGATCTTTTCCCAAAAAACTATAGATTTTGCTGGTAAAGGATACAATCTCTTAAACCTTGAAGAAGGAATAAAGGAAGTACCTGGCTTATTCCATTCCCTAGAAATCATATCAGAAATAGCCTCAGGAATGGGAAAAACACCTGGGGAAACCACAGGAGGTTTAAAAACAGCATTTAAACGTTTATTAGACTGAACGTCAATAGGACTGGTTATCTCAATATCCAAAGTAATTAACACTTCTTTTAATAAAGAATGCATATAATCTATTTTAAATAAATATGTAGATTTGTCAGTGTCAATATCTGAGGAAGGATCTTCTGTTTCAGATAGATCCTCATCAGAAGAGGATGAATTATTATGTTGTTGGTCATTTGAAATTTCATCAGCTAAATGAGAAGTTTTAAAAGACCTTTTATGTTTATTAGAAGGTGGAAATGCAGACAAAGCCTTCATAATAGAATCAGAAACAAATTCTTTAAAATTTACAGGTATATCATGCACATTAGAAGTTGAAGGAACTGCAACTGGCAATGTACTATTACTGATAGAAACACTATCTGCATCTAAAAGTTTATCATGACAACTATTACAAATGACATTCGGTGGAATAATTTCTACAATTTTACAACAAATGCACTTAGCTTTGGTAGAACCGATGTCAGGCAGCAATGTTCCAGCAGAAACTTCAGAGGCAGGATCAGATTGGGACATCTTGCTCAATGTAAGAGAAAAAACATATAAAGCAAAATTATCTATTTCCTTAAATGACAGTTTCAGGAATGGGAAAAAATGCAAAAGCATAGGCCTCTTGATAGAAAAGAAAGCAGGAGGCAAACAACAATGGGGTATTGAAATAATGAAGAAAAATTGGCGCCAAGTATGACGCATAACGTAACGTAAACTTTTTTGGCGCCAAAAATTACCGGAAATGACACTTGCGTCACTAATGACGCCGCCGTGTGAAAGGTCTCGGCGTCACGTATGACGCCGGAAATGACGAAATTGCGTCAAAAACGTATTTTCTGCGCCAACAAAGTTTGCGCCAAAAATGACGCAATAAAGTCTAACATTTGACGCACCCGCGGGCCTAACACCCGCAATTGCAAAAACTAGTCAAATTGAAAAAAGACTAAACCCCAGGTAAGAAATACATTTCTTAAAGTGTTTATATTCCCAAATATGAAACTGACAGTCTGCAGAAGGAAATACATGAACCTGACTCATGGCAAATATAAGTACAATACACATATTTAGAACTTTATATAATTTGCATAAAGTGCCAAACCATAGCTGAGAGTGTCTTAAGTAATGAAAACATACTTGCCAAAAGACACCCATCCACATATAGCATATAGCCAAACCAGTACTAAAATAGTTATTAGTAGAGGTAATGGTAAATTGAGAGTATATCGTCGATCTGAAAAGGGAGGTAGGAGATGAATCTCTACGACCGATAACAGAGAACCCATGAAAAAGACCCCTGTTAGAGAAATCATTGTATTCAATAGGTGATACTCCCTTCACGTCCCCTTGACATTCGCTGTACTCTGAGAGGAATCGGGCTTCAACAATGCTGAGAAGCGCATATCAACGTAGAAATCTTAGCACAAACTTACTTCACCAACTCCATAGGAGGCAAAGTTTGTAAAACTGAATTGTGGGTGTGGTGAGGGGTGTATTTATAGGCATTTTGAGGTTTGGGAAACTTTGCCCCTCCTGGTAGGATTGTATATCCCATATGTCACTAGCTCATGGACTCTTGCCAATTACATGAAAGTAATTTATCAGGTAAGCATTAATTTAGTTTTCTTTTACAAAGATATGACAAGTCCACGGATTTCATCCTTAATTGTGGGAAACCAATACCAAAGCAATAGGACACAAAAGAAAGGGAGGGACAAGACAGGAATCTAAACGGAAGGCACCACTGCATGAAAAACCTCTCTCCAAAAGATAGCCTCAGAAGAAGCAAAAGTATCAAATTTGGAAAATTTGGAAAAAGTGTGAAGGGACGACAAAGTCGCAGCCTTACAAATCTGTTCCACAGATGCATCGTTTTTAAAAGCTCATGTGGAAGCCACAGCCCTAGTAGAATGAGCCGTAATTCTTCCAGGAGGCTGCTGTCCAGCAGTCTCATATGCCAGGCGGATGATACTTCTCAGCAAAAAAGAAAGAGGTAGCCGTAGCTTTCTGACCCCTACGCTTTCCAGAATAAACAATGAATAATGAAGATGATTGACGGAAATCCTTAGTTGCCTTATGTAACAGACGGATTCGGACACAAGGAAGGAACAACAATTTCCTGATTAATATTCTTATTTGAAACAACCTTAGGAAGGAACCCAGGTTTGGTACGTAAAACCACCTTATCAGAATGAAATATGAGATAAGGCGAATCACACTTTAATGCTGAAAGCTCAGAAATTCTTCGAGCAGAAGAAATAGCAACCAAAAACATAACTTTCTAAGATAATAGTTTAATATCTATGGAATGCATAGGTTCAAATGGAATCCCTAGCAGAACTTGAAGAACTAAATTCAAACTCCAGGGAGGAGTAAAAGGTCTAAATACAGGCTTAATTCTAGATAGAGCCTGACAAAAAGACTGAACATCTGATACATTTGCCAAACGTTTGCGAAACAGAATTGATAAAGCTGAAATTTGTCCCTTTAAGGAACTTGCTGATAACCCTTTCTCCAATCCTTCTTGGAGAAAAGACAAAATCCTAGGAATCCTAACTTTATTCCATGAGTAACCCTTGGATTCACACCAATTAAGATATTTACGCCATATCTTATGATAGATCTTTCTAGTGACAGGCTTTCTAGCCTGTATCAAAGCATTGATGACCGAATCAGAGAATCCTCGCTTCGATAAAATCAAGCGTTCAATCTCCACGCAGTCAGCTGCAGAGAAACTAGATTTGGATGTTGGAAAGGACCTTGAATGAGAAGGTCCTGTCTCAAAGGAAGTTTCCACGGTGGCAGAGAGGACATGTCCACTAAATCCGCATACCAAGTCCTGCGTGGCCACGCAGGCGCTATCAGGACTACTGAAGCTCTCTCCTGTTTGATTCGAGCAATTACGCGTGGAAGGAGAGGAAACGGTGGAAACACATAAGCTAGGCCGAACGACCAAGGCACTGCCAAGGCACCTATCAGTTTGGCCTGAGGATCCCTCGACCTGGATCCGTATCTTGGAAGCTTGGCATCCTGTCGAGATGCCATCAGCCAACTAAGGTTACGCCTGAAGCGCATTGAATATTGCTCTTAGTTCCAGAATATTGATTGGAAGTAGAGACTCCACCTGAGTCCAAACACCCTGAGCATCAGGGAATTCCAGACTTCCCCCCCAGCCCAGTAGGCTGGCGTCCGTTGTTACCATCACCCACGAGGGCCTGCGGAAACAAGTCCCCTGGGACAGATGATCCGGTGACAACCACCAAAGGAGGAGATAAATCCGCATAATCCCCATTCCACTGTCCGAACATGCACAGCAGCAGTGGTCTGAGATGAAAGCGAGCAAACTGAATGATGTCCATTGCCGCTACCATTAAGCCAATTACCTCCATACACTGAGCCACTGATGGCCGAGGAAAGGACTGAAGTGCTTGGAAAGTATTCAAAATCTTTGACTTTCTGACCTCCGTCAGGAATATTTTCATGTCTACCGAGTCTATCAGAGTTCCCAAAAAAGGAACCCTTGTCTGTGGAACTAGTGAACTCTTCTCTGTTCACCTTCCAACCGTGAGTTCTCAGGAAAGACAACACTGTCCGTGTGAGATTTTGTCAGTTGATACGTGGACGCCTGGATTAGAATATCGTCCAGATAAGGCGCCACTGAGAGACCCTAGAACCTTTGTGAAGATTCTGGGTGCTGTGGCCAACCCGAAGGGAAGAGCCACAAACTGATAATGTTTGTCCAGAAAGGCAAACCTTAGAAACTGATGATGATCCTTGTGGATAGGAATATGAATAGGTAAGCATCCTTCAAATCCACGGTAGTCATATATTGACCCTCTTGGAACATTGGTAAGACTGTTCGAATAGTCTCCATTTTGAACGATGGGACTCTGAGAAACATGTTTAGACACAAGGTCTAAAATGGGACTGAAAGTTCCCTCTTTTTTGGGAACCACGAATAGGTTTGAGTAAAATCCCTGTCCCTGTTCCGATCTTGGAACGGGACAAATTACTCCCATAGTAAAAAGGTATTTTACACAGCGTAAGAACGCCTCTCTTTATCTGGTCTGCAGATAATCTTGAAAGATGAAATCTCCCTTCTTGGGAGAAAATCCTTGAATTTAAATTGATAACCGTGGGTCACTATTTCCAGTGCCCAGGGGTCCTGAACATCTCTTGCCCAAGCCTGGGCAAAGAAAGAGTCTGCCCCCTACTAGATCCGGTCCCGGATCGTGGGCCGCCCCTTCATGCTGTCTTAGTAGCAGTGGTGGGCTTCTTGGATTGTTTACCTTTATTCCCGTTCTGGTTGGGTCTCCAGACTAACTTAGATTGGGTAAAATTCCCTTCCTGCTTTGTGAAAGAAGAGGAAGCTGAGGGTCCTCCTTTAAAATTCCGAAAGGAACAAAAAATATTTTGTTTACCCCTTATCTTAACAGACATATCCTGAGGTAGGGCATGGCTTTTACCTCCTGTAATGTCAGAAATTATTTCCTTCAATTCAGAACCAAAAAGGGTCTTACCTTTAAAGGGAATAGCTAAAAACATAATTTATGCTTACCTGATAAATTTATTTCTCTTGTGATGTATCGAGTCCACGGATTCATCCTTACTTGTGGGATATTCTCCTGCCCTAAAAATAAAAATATATATGCCTGTCTTAATAAACAGGGCGGGCCGTGGACTCGATACATCACAAGAGAAATAAATTTATCAGGTAAGCATAAATTATGATTTCTCTTGTAAGATGTATCGAGTCCACGGATTCATCCTTACTTGTGGGATAATACCAAAGCTTTAGGACACTGATGAAGGGAGGGACAAGACAGGGACCTTAAACGGAAGGCACCACTGCTTGTAGAACCTTTCTCCCAAAAATAGCCTCCGAAGAAGAAAAAGTATCGAATTTGTAAAATTTGGAAAAAGTATGAAGCGAAGACCAAGTCGCCGCCTTACAAATCTGTTCAACAGAAGACTCATTTTTAAAAGCCCATGTGGAAGCCACAGCTCTAGTAGAATGAACAGTAATCCTTTCAGGAGGCTGCCGTCCAGCAGTCTCACAGGCCAAACGGATGATGCTTTTCAGCCAAAAGGAAAGGGGTAGCCGTAGCCCTTTGACCTCTCTGTTTACCAGAATAAACAACAAAGAAGATGTTTGACGGAAATCTTTAGTTGCTTGTAAGTAGAATTTTAAAGCACGAACTACATCAAGATTGTGTAACAGAAGTTCCTTCTTAGATGGATTAGGACACAAAGAAGGAACCACAATCTCTTGATTGATATTCTTATTAGAAACAACCTTAGGAAGAAACCCAGGTTTGGTACGTAAAACCACCTTATCTGCATGGAAAACAAGGTAAGGAGAATCACATTGTAAAGCAGATAGCTCAGAAACTCTTCGAGCCGAAGAAATAGCTACTAAAAACAAAACTTTCAAAGATAGAAGCTTAATATCTATGGAATGCATAGGTTCAAACAGAACCCCTTGAAGAACTTTAAGAACTAAGTTTAGGCTCCATGGCGGAGTAACAGGTTTAAATACAGGCTTGATTCTGACCAAAGCCTGACTAAATGCTTTAACGTCTGGCACATCTGCCAGACGTTTGTGAAGTAGAATAGACAAAGCAGATATTTGACCTTTAAGAGAACTAGCAGATAATCACTTCTCCAAACCTTCTTGGAGAAAAGACAATATTCTAGGAATCTTAATCTTACTCCACGAGTAACCTTTGGATTCACACCAATAAAGATATTGGCGCCAAATCTTATGATAAATCTTCCTGGTGACAGGCTTTCTAGCCTGAATCAGGGTATCAATGACTGATTCAGAGAAACCACGCTTTGATAAAATCATGCGTTCAATCTCCAAGCAGTCAGACGCAGAGAAATTAGATTTGGATGCGTGAATGGGCCTTGAATTACAAGGCCCCGCCTCATTGGCAGAGTCCACGGTGTAACCGAGGACATGTCCACTAGGTCTGCATACCAAGTCCTGCGTGGCCACGCAGGAGCTATCAGAATTACCGAAGCTCTCTCCTGCTTGATTCTGGCAACCAGACGTGGGAGGAGAGGAAACGGTGGAAATACATAAGCCAGATTGAAGGACCAGGGCACTGCTAGAGCATCTATCAGTTCAGTACCGTCAAAACAGGCAAAAAAGACTTTCAGCACCTTGCCACAGCTCTGCTGTGGCGCCTACCTGTCCTTCAGAACATTTTGTGGGGAAAAAACCTCCCTTACAGCCCTGAAACACAGCAGGAACCACTGGAGAAGCAGTCGGATGTCTAAGGAAAAGAAACTGCGCAACTGAGGTGCGAAAATAGGCCCCTCCCACCTCACTCGTTTTTTTGAGGCCAATTAGAAAAACACCTTATTGTCTCTTGATTAACCATGTGGGTTAAAAATCCATAACACAAGCCACAATGACCCCTTCCGTCCCTTCAATAAAAGTTATAATTAGGGATGCACCAAAATTTTGGCCACCGACATTTTCGGCCGAAAATGGGCCTATCCATTATATATACTGTGTGTATATATATTATATATAGGCTGACCATATTGCCGCTTTAAGAAGGAACACATGAAAAATACATATATGAGGGTTCTTATACAAAACCATTTCTTTAAACAGCCCTGAAAACAGCCCTGACATGTATTTTTCATACGTGTCCCTTTTTAAAGCGGCAATATGGTCAGCCTAATTATATATATATATATATATATATATATATAA
>NW_026510799.1:0-50698 GCF_027579735.1 Bombina bombina | reverse complement strand
AATTAGAAAAACACCTTATTGTCTCTTGATTAACCATGATATATAAAAAAGTCTTATATTAATAATAAAATTATAGAAAAAAAACTTTTAAAATAATTTGGTGGAAAAAGTCATTTTCGGTTTCGGTTTTCGGCCAAGGGCATCCTGCATTTTCGGTTTCGGTCTAGAATTTTCATTTCGGTGCATCCCTAGTTATAATTGCATCATTTACTGAACAAAAAAAAACGTTTTTCCTAACAATGTCACCAGTAATAAATGAGCCCTTCAAGTAAGCTGAAATTAATAACCAAGTGTCTGAATACAGCTTACCCTTTCCCCAAGGGGATATTGCCAGCCTTTTCTAGAATAAACACAGTCTGTCTAGAAAAAACATAATTTATGTAAGAACTTACCTGATAAATTCATTTCTTTCATATTAACAAGAGTCCATGAGCTAGTGACGTATGGGATATACATTCCTACCAGGAGGGGCAAAGTTTCCCAAACCTTAAAATGCCTATAAATACACCCCTCACCACACCCACAAATCAGTTTAACGAATAGCCAAGAAGTGGGGTGATAAGAAAAAAAGTGCGAAGCATATAAAATAAGGAATTGGAATAATTGTGCTTTATACAAAAAAATCATAACCACCACAAAAAAGGGTGGGCCTCATGGACTCTTGTTAATATGAAAGAAATGAATTTATCAGGTAAGTTCTTACATTAATTATGTTTTCTTTCATGTAATTAACAAGAGTCCATGAGCTAGTGACGTATGGGATAATGACTACCCAAGATGTGGATCTTTCCACACAAGAGTCACTAGAGAGGGAGGGATAAAATAAAGACAGCCAATTCCTGCTGAAAATAATCCACACCCAAAATAAAGTTTAACGAAAAACATAAGCAGAAGATTCAAACTGAAACCGCTGCCTGAAGAACTTTTCTACCAAAAACTGCTTCAGAAGAAGAAAATACATCAAAATGGTAGAATTTAGTAAAAGTATGCAAAGAGGACCAAGTTGCTGCTTTGCAGATCTGGTCAACCGAAGCTTCATTCCTAAACGCCCAGGAAGTAGATACTGACCTAGTAGAATGAGCTGTAATTCTCTGAGGCGGAATTTTACCCGACTCAACATAGGCAAGATGAATTAAAGATTTCAACCAAGATGCCAAAGAAATGGCAGAAGCTTTCTGGCCTTTCCTAGAACCGGAAAAGATAACAAATAGACTAGAAGTCTTACGGAAAGATTTCGTAGCTTCAACATAATATTTCAAAGCTCTAACAACATCCAAAGAATGCAACGATTTCTCCTTAGAATTCTTAGGATTAGGACATAATGAAGGAACCACAATTTCTCTACTAATGTTGTTGGAATTCACAACTTTAGGTAAAAATTCAAAAGAAGTTCGCAACACCGCCTTATTCTGATGAAAAATCAGAAAAGGAGACTCACAAGAAAGAGCAGATAATTCAGAAACTCTTCTAGCAGAAGAGATGGCCAAAAGGAACAAAACTTTCCAAGAAAGTAATTTAATGTCCAATGAATGCATAGGTTCAAACGGAGGAGCTTGAAGAGCTCCCAGAACCAAATTCAAACTCCAAGGAGGAGAAATTGACTTAATGACAGGTTTTATACGAACCAAAGCTTGTACAAAACAATGAATATCAGGAAGAATAGCAATCTTTCTGTGAAAAAGAACAGAAAGAGCGGAGATTTGTCCTTTCAAAGAACTTGCGGACAAACCCTTATCTAAACCATCCTGAAGAAACTGTAAAATTCTCGGTATTCTAAAAGAATGCCAAGAAAAATGATGAGAAAGACACCAAGAAATATAAGTCTTCCAGACTCTATAATATATCTCTCGAGATACAGATTTACGAGCCTGTAACATAGTATTAATCACGGAGTCAGAGAAACCTCTTTGACCAAGAATCAAGCGTTCAATCTCCATACCTTTAAATTTAAGGATTTCAGATCCGGATGGAAAAAAGGACCTTGCGACAGAAGGTCTGGTCTTAACGGAAGAGTCCATGGTTGGCAAGATGCCATCCGGACAAGATCCGCATACCAAAACCTGTGAGGCCATGCCGGAGCTATTAGCAGAACAAACGAGCATTCCCTCAGAATCTTGGAGATTACTCTTGGAAGAAGAACTAGAGGCGGAAAGATATAGGCAGGATGATACTTCCAAGGAAGTGATAATGCATCCACTGCCTCCGCCTGAGGATCCCGGGATCTGGACAGATACCTGGGAAGTTTCTTGTTTAGATGAGAGGCCATCAGATCTATCTCTGGGAGCCCCCACATTTGAACAATCTGAAGAAATACCTCTGGGTGAAGAGACCATTCGCCCGGATGCAACGTTTGGCGACTGAGATAATCCGCTTCCCAATTGTCTACACCTGGGATATGAACCGCAGAGATTAGACAGGAGCTGGATTCCGCCCAAACCAAAATTCGAGATACTTCTTTCATAGCCAGAGGACTGTGAGTCCCTCCTTGATGATTGATGTATGCCACAGTTGTGACATTGTCTGTCTGAAAACAAATGAACGATTCTCTCTTCAGAAGAGGCCAAAACTGAAGAGCTCTGAAAATTGCACGGAGTTCCAAAATATTGATCGGTAATCTCACCGCCTGAGATTCCCAAACTCCTTGTGCCGTCAGAGATCCCCACACAGCTCCCCAACCTGTGAGACTTGCATCTGTTGAAATTACAGTCCAGGTCGGAAGAACAAAAGAAGCCCCCTGAATTAAACGAAGGTGATCTGTCCACCACGTTAGAGAGTGTCGAACAATCGGTTTTAAAGATATTAATTGATATATCTTCGTGTAATCCCTGCACCATTGCAGAAAAAATCTCTTTGCAGGAGGTCTCATCTTGAAACCAATTCTGTATCCTTCTGAAACAATGTTCTGAATCCAAAGATTGTGAACAGAATTGATCCAAATTTCTTTGAAAAAACATAACCTGCCCCCTACCAGCTGAACTGGTATGAGGGCCGTACCTTCATGTGAACTTAGAAGCAGGCTTTGCCTTTCTAGCAGGCTTGGATTTATTCCAGACTGGAGATGGTTTCCAAACTGAAACTGCTCCTGAGGACGAAGGATCAGGCTTTTGTTCTTTGTTGAAACGAAAGGAACGAAAACGATTGTTAGCCCTGTTTTTACCTTTAGATTTTTTATCCTGTGGTAAAAAAGTTCCTTTCCCACCAGTAACAGTTGAAATAATAGAATCCAACTGAGAACCAAATAATTTGTTTCCCTGGAAAGAAATGGAAAGTAGAGTTGATTTAGAAGCCATATCAGCATTCCAAGTCTTAAGCCATAAAGCTCTTCTGGCTAAGATAGCCAGAGACATAAACCTAACATCAACTCTAATAATATCAAAAATGGCATCACAGATAAAATTATTAGCATGCTGGAGAAGAATAATATCATGAGAATCACGATTTGTTACTTGTTGCGCTAGAGTTTCCAACCAAAAAGTTGAAGCTGCAGCAACATCAGCCAATGATATAGCAGGTCTAAGAAGATTACCTGAACACAGATAAGCTTTTCTTAGAAAAGATTCAATTTTTCTATCTAAAGGATCCTTAAACGAGGTACCATCTGACGTAGGAATGGTAGTACGTTTAGCAAGGGTAGAAATAGCCCCATCAACTTTAGGGATTTTGTCCCAAAATTCTAACCTGTCAGGCGGAACAGGATATAATTGCTTAAAACGTTTAGAAGGAGTAAATGAATTACCCAATTTATCCCATTCTTTGGAAATTAATGCAGAAATAGCATTAGGAACAGGAAAAACTTCTGGAATAACCGCAGGAGCTTTAAAAACCTTATCCAAACGTATAGAATTAGTATCAAGAGGACTAGAATCCTCTATTTCTAAAGCAATTAGTACTTCTTTAAGTAAAGAACGAATAAATTCCATCTTAAATAAATATGAAGATTTATCAGCATCAATCTCTGAGATAGAATCCTCTGAACCAGAAGAGTCCAAAGAATCAGAATGATGGTGTTCATTTAAAAATTCATCTGTAGAGAGAGAAGATTTAAAAGACTTTTTACGTTTACTAGAAGGAGAAATAACAGACAAAGCCTTCTTTATGGATTCAGAAACAAAATCTCTTATGTTATCAGGAACATTCTGCACCTTAGATGTTGAGGGAACTGCAACAGGCAATGGTACATTACTAAAGGAAATATTATCTGCTTTAACAAGTTTGTCATGACAATTATTACAAACAACAGCTGGAGGAATAGCTACCAAAAGTTTACAGTAGATACACTTAGCTTTGGTAGATCCAGCAGGCAGTGGTTTTCCTGTAGTATCTTCTGGCTCAGATGCAACGTGAGACATCTTGCAATATGTAAGAGAAAAAACAACATATAAAGCAAAATAGATCAAATTCCTTATAAGACAGTTTCAGGAATGGGAAAGAATGCCAAATATCAAGCTTCTAGCAACCAGAAGCAAATGAAAAATGAGACTGAAATAATGTGGAGACAAAAGAGACGCCCATATTTTTTAGCGCCAAATAAGACGCCCACATTATTTGGCGCCTAAATGCTTTTGGTGCCAAAAATGACGCCACATCCGGAACGCCGACATTTTTGGCGCAAAATAACGTCAAAAAATGACGCAACTTCCGGCGACACGTATGACGCCGGAAACGGAAAAGAATTTTTGCGCCAAAAAAGTCCGCGCCAAGAATGACGCAATAAAATGAAGCATTTTCAGCCCCCGCGAGCCTAACAGCCCACAGGGAAAAAAGTCAAATTTTTGAGGTAAGAAAAATATGATAATTCAATGCATAATCCCAAATATGAAACTGACTGTCTGAAAATAAGGAAAGTTGAACATTCTGAGTCAAGGCAAATAAATGTTTGAATACATATATTTAGAACTTTATAAATAAAGTGCCCAACCATAGCTTAGAGTGTCACAGAAAATAAGACTTACTTACCCCAGGACACTCATCTACATGTTTGTAGAAAGCCAAACCAGTACTGAAACGAGAATCAGTAGAGGTAATGGTAAATATAAGAGTATATCGTCGATCTGAAAAGGGAGGTAAGAGATGAATCTCTACGACCGATGACAGAGAACCTTATGAAATAGACCCCGTAGAAGGAGATCACTGCATTCAATAGGCAATACTCTCTTCACATCCCTCTGACATTCACTGCACGCTGAGAGGAAAACCGGGCTCCAACTTGCTGCGGAGCGCATATCAACGTAGAATCTAGCACAAACTTACTTCACCACCTCCCTTGGAGGCAAAGTTTGTAAAACTGATTTGTGGGTGTGGTGAGGGGTGTATTTATAGGCATTTTAAGGTTTGGGAAACTTTGCCCCTCCTGGTAGGAATGTATATCCCATACGTCACTAGCTCATGGACTCTTGTTAATTACATGAAAGAAACAGACTGAACATATCTCATATGCAGCTTAGCATGCAAACCATTCCCCCAACTGAAGTTTTCCTGTACTCTTCAGCCCTTGTGAGAACAGCAGTGGATCTTAGTTACAAAGTGCTAAGATCATAATCCTCCTTGCAGAAATCTTTATCTCTTTTTCTGCCAAAGAGTAAATAGTACACACCGGCACCATTTAAAATAACAAACTTTTGCTTGAGAAATAAAAAACTAACATTTTTGTCACCACACTCGCTCTGCACTTCCTAGTTACTTAGAATAGGCAAAGAGAATGACTGGGGGTGGAGCTAAGGGGGGAGCTATATAGGCAGCTCTGCTTTGGGTGCTCTCTTTGCCACTTCCTGTAGGGGAGAATATCCCACAAGTAAGGATGAATCCGTGGACTCGATACATCACAAGAGAAAGCTTAGCTTTTGATGACACATCAGCAGACCAAGATTTGAGCCACAACGCTCTACACGCTAGAATAGCAAATCCTGCATTTTTCACCGCTAATTTAGCAATTTGAAAAGCGGCATCAGTAATAAAAGAATTGGCTAGCTTGAAAGCCTTAATTCTATCCAAAATGTCATCTAACGGGGTCTCAACCTTAAGAGACTCTTCTAGAGCCTAAAACCAAAAAGCTGCTGCAGTAGTTACTGGAACAATGCAAGCCATAGGTTGTAAAAGAAAACCCTGAGTAATAATTAATTTCTTTAGAAGACCCTCTAATTTTTTATCCATAGGGTCTTTGAAAGCACAACTGTCCTCAATGGGTATAGTTGTACGCTTAGCCAGGGTAGATATTGCTCACTCTAAGAAGAAAAACAATTAGAGACCAGCGCAAAAATGACCTGATACAAACACTTCTATATAAGGAAGTTTCCCAATATAGCTTCCAAACAAACAAAAAGACAAAAGTAAGAAAAAAGATATAAGTGCCCAAAAATAGATGCTGAAGTAAACAGTTAAAAGGGGGGATTTATATATAAAACTATTAAAAAAACATAATTTATGCTTACCTGATAAATTTATTTCTCTTGTAGTGTATCCAGTCCACGGAAAGGAAAACCATAGGGTGCAGTGGTGACTGTAGTTTAATGGAAAAATTACCTGCCTTAAAGTGACAGGGCGGGCCGTGGACTGGATACACTACAAGAGAAATAAATTTATCAGGTAAGCATAAATTATGTTTTCTCTTGTTAAGTGTATCCAGTCCACGGATCATCCATTACTTATGGGATACCAATACCAAAGCTAAAGTACACGGATGATGGGAGGGACAAGGCAGGTACTTAAACGGAAGTTACCACTGTCTGTAAAAAACCCTTTCTCCCAAAAATAGCCTCCGAAGAAGCAAGGTATCAAATTTGTTAAATTTGATAAAGTATGAAACGCAGACCAAGACTCCGTCTTGTAATCTGTTCAACAGAAGCCACATTTAAAAAAGGCCCAAGTGAAAACCACAGCTCTAGTAGAATGAGCTGTAATCCCTTCAGGAGGCTGCTGTGTCCAGCAGTCTCATAAGCTAAATGAATTATGCTTTTTAACCAAAAAGACAGAGAGGTTGCTGAAGTCCTTTGACCTCTCCTCTGTCCAGAATAGACAACAAACAAGGTGAATGTTTGATGAAAATCTGTAGTAGCTTGTAAGTAAAACTTTAAAACACGAACCACGTCCAAATTGTGTAATAGACGTTCCTTCTTTGAAGAAGGATTAGGATACAAGAATGGAACAACAATCTCTTGAGTGATATTCTTGTTAGATACCACCTTAGGTAAAAACCCAGGTTGGTACACAGGACTACCTTATCCGTACGGAGAACCAGATAAGGAGAATCACATTGCAACGCAGATAACTCGGAGACTCTATGAGCCGAGGAAATAGCTACCAAAAAGGAACTTTCCAAGATAGAAGTTTGATATCTATGGAATGAAAAGGTTCAAATGGAACTCCTTGAAGAACCTTAAGAACCAGCTTTAAGCTCCATGGCGGAGCAACATTTTTAACCACAGGCTTGGTTCTAACCAAAGCCTGACCAAATGCCTGAACGTCTAGAATACCTGCCAGACGCTTGTGCAAAAGAATAGACAGAGTAGAAATCTGTCCTTTTAAAGAACTAGCTGACAACCCTTTTCTCAAAATCATCTTGGAGAAAAGATAATATCCTGGGAATCCAGACTTTACTCCATGAGTAACCCTTGGATTCATAACAATAAGATATTTACACCATATCTTATGTTAAATTTTCCTAGAGACAGGCTTTTATGCCTGTATTAAGGTATCAATTACTGACTCGGAGAAGCCATGCTTTGATAACATCAAGCGTTCTGTCTCCAGGCAGTCCATCTCAGATTAGTTATATTTAGATGGTTGAAAAGACCCTGAGGTAGAGGGTCCTGTCTCAGAAGCAGAGACCATGGTGGAAAGGATGACATGTCCACCAGATCTGCATACCAGGTCCTGCGTGGCCACGCAGGCGCTGTCAAAAGCACCAAAGCACTCTCCTGCTTGATCTTGTGCAAACCCCTCCGGAGGGAATTCCCACTCCCCCGGATGAAAAGTCTGACGACTTAGAAAATCTGCCTCCCAGTTCTCAACACCTGGGATAGGGATAGCTTTTAGACAAGAGTGAGTCTCTGTCCAGTGAATTATTTTAAGACTTCTAACATTGCTAGGGAACTTCTGTTCCCCCTTGATGGTTGATGTAAGCCACAGTCGTGATATTGTCCGACTGAAATATGATGTACCTCAGAGTTGCTAACTGAGGCCAAGTCTGAAAAGCATGGAATATCGCTCCCAGTTCCAGAATATTCATTAGAAGGAGGGTCTCCTCCTGAGTCCACTATCCCTGAGCCTTCAGGGAGTTCCAGACTGCATCCCAACCTAAAAGGCTGGCATCTGTTGTAACAATTGTCCCATCTGACCTGCGGAAGGTCATACCCTTGGACAGATGGACCCGAGATAGTCACCAGAGAAGAGAATCTCTGGTTTTTTGGTCCGGATTTAACAGGAGAACAAATCTGTGTAATCCCCGTTCCTCTGGCTGAGCATGCATAGTTGCAGTGGTCTGAAATGTAGGCGTGCAAACGGTACTATGTCCCTTGCCGCTACCATTAAGCCGATTACATTCATGTACTGAGCCACCAAAGGGCGCGGATGGAATGAAGAACACGGCAGAAATTTAGAAACTTTGACAACCTGGACTCCGTCAGGTAAATTTTAATTTCTACAAAATCTATCAGAATCCCTAGGAGGGAAACCCTTGATATTGGGGATAGAGAACTCTTTCCTTGTTCACTTTCCACCCATGCGATCTCAGAAATGCCAGTACTACGTCCGTATGAGACTTGGCAACTTGGATGTTTGACGCCTGTATCAGGATGTCGTCTAAGGGGCCACTTCTATGCCCCGCGGCCTAAGGACCGCCAAAGTGACCCCAGAACCTCCATAAAGATTCTAGGGGCTGTAGTTAACCCAAAGGAAAGAGCTACAAACTGGTAATGCCTGTCTAGAAAGGCAAACCTGAAAAACCGATGGTGATCTTTATGCATCGTAATGTGAGGATAAGCATCTTTCAAATCCATTGTAGTCCTCTATTGACTCTCCTGGATCATAGTTAAGATTGTACGAATAGTTTCCATCTTAAATGATAGAATTCTAAAGAATTTGTTTAAGATCTTTTAGATCCAAAATAGGTCTGAAGGTTTCCTTTCCTTGGGAACCACAAACCGATTTGAGGAAAACTGTGTCCCTGTTCCTCTATTGGAACTGAATGGGTCACGTACACAATGCAAGAATGTCTCTTTCTTTATCTGGTTTACAGATAAATGTGAAAGGCAAAAACTCCCCTTTTTTGGGGGGGGAAGCTTTTAAATCCAGAAGATATCTCTGGGGTATAATTTCCAATGCCCAGTGATCCTGGGCATCTCTTGCTCACGCCTGGGCGAAGAATGAAGTCTGCCCCCTATAGGATCCGTTACCAGATAGGGGTCCGTTCCTCATGCTGTTTTAGAGGCAGCAGCAGGCTCCTTGACCTGCTTATCTTTGTTCCAGATCCGGTTGTCTCCAGACCGCCTTGGACTGAGCAAAAGTTCCCTCTTATTTTGCCTTAGAGGAAGTTGATGCCACACCTGCATTGAATTTTCGAAAGGCACGAAAATTAGGCCTTTTTTGTCCCTTGATTTGGACCTGTCCTGAGGAAGGGCATGATCTTTTCCTCCAGTGATATAAGTAATAATCTCCTTCAAACTAGGCCTGAATAGGGTCTGCCCCTTGAAGGGAAGTTAAGTAGCTTATTTATTAAAGTCACGACAGCTGACCATGATATAAGCCATAGCGCTCTGCGCGCCAGTATAGTAAAAAACAGAATTCTTAGCCGTTAGTCTAGTTAAAGGAACAAAGGCATCAGAAAACAAAGGAATTGGCTAGCTTAAGTGCTCTAAGCTTGTCAAATATATTCATCCAATGGAGCCTGTAAAGCCTCATCAAGAGACTCAAACCAGAACGCCGCAGCAGCAGTGACAGGAGCAATGCGTGCAAGGGGCTGCAGGATAAAACCTTGTTGAATAAACATTTTTTATCCATTGGATCTAAAAAAGCACAACAGTCCTCGCCAGAGGTAGTGGTACGCTTAGCTAGAGTAGAAACTCTTCTCTCCACCTTAGGAACTGTCTGCCATAAGTCCCGTGTGGTGGCAACTATTAGAAAACATTCTTCTAAAAAATAGGAGGGGAAGAGAACGGCACACCTGGTCTATCCCATTCCTTATGAAAAATTTTAGTAAACCTCTTTAGGTATTGGAAAAACATAAGTACACACCGGCACTGCATATTATTTATCCAGTCTACACAATTTCTCTGGCACTGCGATTGTACACATTCATTCAGAGCAGCTAAAGCCTCCCTGAGCAACAAGTGGAGGTTCTCAAGCATAAATTTTAAATGTAGAAATATCAGAATCAGGTTAAATCATCTTCCCTGAGTCACAAATATCACCCACAGACTAAGCATATTGTGAGGTAGTATCAGACATGGTTCTTAAAGCGTCTGTATGCTCTGTATCTACCCCCAGAGCTGTTTTGCTTTCCTTTAATTTCAGGTAGTCTGACTAATACTGCTGCCAGTGTATTATACACAACCTTTGCCATGTCTTGTAAAATAAACGCTATGGGCGCCATTGATATACTTGGCGCCATTTGAGCGTGAGTCCCTGGAGCGGGAGTCAAAGGGTCTGACACGTGGGGAGAGTTAGTCGGCATAACTTCCCCCTCGACAGAATCCTCTGGTAAAATAAACGCTATGGGTGCCCTTGATGTACTTGGCGCCATTTGAGCGTGAGTCCCTAAAGCGGGAGTCAAAGGGTCTGACACGTGGGGAGAGTTAATCGGCATAACTTCCCCCTCGACAGAATCCTCTGGTGATAATGTTTTTAAATACAAAAAATGATCTTTATTGTTTAACATGAAATCAGTACATCTGGTACACATTCTAAAATGGGGTTCCACCATGGCTTTAAACATAATAAACACAGAGCCTCCTCTATGTTAGACATGTTAGAACTAATAAAGAGACTAGTAAGCTTGGAAAACACTTTAAATCAAGTTAACAAGCAAATATAACAAACGTTACCGTGCCTTTAAGAGAAACAAATTTTGTCAAAATTTGAAAAACAGTGAAAAAAGGCAGTAAATCAAATTAAATTTTTACAGTACATGTAATAAGTTAACAGAGCATTGCACCCACTTGCAAATGGATGATTAACCCCTTAATGCAAAAAATAGATAAAAAAAAAAAAAAAAACGACATTTTTTTTAAACAGACACAACAAAACTGCCACAGCTGAGCTGTGGATTACCTTCCCTATAACTGTTTCTATGCAAAATTTAAGCCAGCCATGTGGAAAAATTAGGCCCCAATAAGTTTTATCACCAAACATATGTTAAAAAACGATTAAACATGCCAGCAAACGTTTTAAAACACATTCTTATAAGAGTATGTATGTCTATTAATAAGCCTGATCCAGTCGCTATCACTGCATTTAAGGCTTTACTTACATTACTTCGGTATCAGCAGTATTTTCTTAGTCAATTCCATTCCTTAGAAAAATATATTACTGCACATACCTTAGCATATATCTCTATCAATCAGCCTGGTACCAGTCGCTTTCACTGCATTTAAAGGCTGTACTTACATTACTTCGGTATCAGCAGTATTTTCTTAGTCAATTCCATTCCTTAGAAAAATATTTTACTGCACATACCTTATTTGCAGGAAAACCTGCACGCCATTCCCCCTCTGAAGTACCTTACTCCTCAGAATGTGTGAGAACAGCAACTGGATCTTAGTTACGTCTGCTAAGATCATAGAAAAAACGCAGGCAGATTCTTCTTCCAAATACTGCCTGAGATAAACAGCACACTCCGGTGCCATTTAAAAATAACAAACTTTTGATTGAAGAAATAAACTAAGTATAAAAAACCACAGACTCTCACGACCTCCTATCTATGTTGAGACTTGCAAGAGAATGACTGGTAATGGCAGTTAGGGGAGGAGCTATATAGCAGCTTTGCTGTGGGTGGACTCTTGCAGCTTCCTGTTGGGAAGGAGAATATATCCCATAAGTAATGGATGATCCGTGGACTGGATACACTTAACAAGAGAAATCTCAGATTCCTGAACATGTAATTATGTGCAAAATATTTCACTACAAAGAATATTTCTGTCCTCACACTTAAGAGTTAAAAATTGATTTATTTATAGTCAAAGTTTAAAATTTAAAAAAACAGAATTTATGTTTACCTGATAAATTACTTTCTCCAACGGTGTGTCCGGTCCACGGCGTCATCCTTACTTGTGGGATATTCTCTTCCCCAACAGGAAATGGCAAAGAGCCCAGCAAAGCTGGTCACATGATCCCTCCTAGGCTCCGCCTACCCCAGTCATTCGACCGACGTTAAGGAGGAATATTTGCATAGGAGAAACCATATGATACCGTGGTGACTGTAGTTAAAGAAAATAAATTATCAGACCTGATTAAAAAACCAGGGCGGGCCGTGGACCGGACACACCGTTGGAGAAAGTAATTTATCAGGTAAACATAAATTCTGTTTTCTCCAACATAGGTGTGTCCGGTCCACGGCGTCATCCTTACTTGTGGGAACCAATACCAAAGCTTTAGGACACGGATGAAGGGAGGGAGCAAATCAGGTCACCTAAATGGAAGGCACCACGGCTTGCAAAACCTTTCTCCCAAAAATAGCCTCAGAAGAAGCAAAAGTATCAAACTTGTAAAATTTGGTAAAAGTGTGCAGTGAAGACCAAGTCGCTGCCCTACATATCTGATCAACAGAAGCCTCGTTCTTGAAGGCCCATGTGGAAGCCACAGCCCTAGTGGAATGAGCTGTGATTCTTTCAGGAGGCTGCCGTCCGGCAGTCTCGTAAGCCAATCTGATGATGCTTTTAATCCAAAAAGAGAGAGAGGTAGAAGTTGCTTTTTGACCTCTCCTTTTACCAGAATAAACAACAAACAAGGAAGATGTTTGTCTAAAATCCTTTGTAGCATCTAAATAGAATTTTAGAGCGCGAACATCCAAATTGTGCAACAAACGTTCCTTCTTCGAAACTGGTTTCGGACACAGAGAAGGCACGACTATCTCCTGGTTAATGTTTTTGTTAGAAACAACTTTTGGAAGAAAACCAGGTTTAGTACGTAAAACCACCTTATCTGCATGGACCAGATAAGGAGGAGAACACTGCAGAGCAGATAATTCTGAAACTCTTCTAGCAGAAGAAATTGCAACCAAAAACAAAACTTTCCAAGATAATAACTTAATATCAACGGAATGTAAGGGTTCAAACGGAACCCCCTGAAGAACTGAAAGAACTAAGTTGAGACTCCAAGGAGGAGTCAAAGGTTTGTAAACAGGCTTGATTCTGACCAGAGCCTGAACAAAGGCTTGAACATCTGGCACAGCTGCCAGCTTTTTGTGAAGTAACACAGACAAGGCAGAAATCTGTCCCTTCAAGGAACTTGCAGATAATCCTTTTTCCAATCCTTCTTGAAGGAAGGATAGAATCTTAGGAATCTTAACCTTGTCCCAAGGGAATCCTTTAGATTCACACCAACAGATATATTTTTTCCAAATTTTGTGGTAAATTTTTCTAGTTACAGGCTTTCTGGCCTGAACAAGAGTATCAATAACAGAATCTGAGAACCCTCGCTTTGATAAGATCAAGCGTTCAATCTCCAAGCAGTCAGCTGGAGTGAGACCAGATTCGGATGTTCGAACGGACCTTGAACAAGAAGGTCTCGTCTCAAAGGTAGCTTCCATGGTGGAGCCGATGACATATTCACCAGATCTGCATACCAAGTCCTGCGTGGCCACGCAGGAGCTATCAAGATCACCGACGCCCTCTCCTGATTGATCCTGGCTACCAGCCTGGGGATGAGAGGAAACGGCGGGAATACATAAGCTAGTTTGAAGGTCCAAGGTGCTACTAGTGCATCTACTAGAGTCGCCTTGGGATCCCTGGATCTGGACCCGTAGCAAGGAACCTTGAAGTTCTGACGAGAGGCCATCAGATCCATATGTCTGGAATGCCCCACAGTTGAGTGATTTGGGCAAAGATTTCCGGATGGAGTTCCCACTCCCCCGGATGCAATGTCTGACGACTCAGAAAATCCGCTTCCCAATTTTCCACTCCTGGGATGTGGATTGCAGACAGGTGGCAGGAGCGAGTCTCCGCCCATTGAATGATTTTGGTCACTTCTTCCATCGCCAGGGAACTCCTTGTTCCCCCCTGATGGTTGATGTACGCAACAGTCGTCATGTTGTCTGATTGAAACCGTATGAACTTGGCCCTCGCTAGCTGAGGCCAAGCCTTGAGAGCATTGAATATCGCTCTCAGTTCCAGAATATTTATCGGTAGAAGAGATTCTTCTCGAGACCAAAGACCCTGAGCTTTCAGGGATCCCCAGACCGCGCCCCAGCCCATCAGACTGGCGTCGGTCGTGACAATGACCCACTCTGGTCTGCGGAAGGTCATCCCTTGTGACAGGTTGTCCAGGGACAGCCACCAACGGAGTGAGTCTCTGGTCCTCTGATTTACTTGTATCTTCGGAGACAAGTCTGTATAGTCCCCATTCCACTGACTGAGCATACACAGTTGTAATGGTCTTAGATGAATGCGCGCAAAAGGAACTATGTCCATTGCCGCTACCATCAAACCTATCACTTCCATGCACTGCGCTATGGAAGGAAGAGGAACGGAATGAAGTATCCGACAAGAGTTTAGAAGTTTTGTTTTTCTGGCCTCTGTCAGAAAAATCCTCATTTCTAAGGAGTCTATTATTGTTCCCAAGAAGGGAACTCCTGTCGACGGAGATAGAGAACTCTTTTCCACGTTCACTCTCCATCCGTGAGATCTGAGAAAGGCCAGGACTATGTCCGTGTGAGCCTTTGCTTGAGGAAGGGACGACGCTTGAATCAGAATGTCGTCCAAGTAAGGTACTACTGCAATGCCCCTTGGTCTTAGCACCGCTAGAAGGGACCCTAGTACCTTTGTGAAAATCCTTGGAGCAGTGGCTAATCCGAAAGGAAGCGCCACAAACTGGTAATGCTTGTCCAGGAATGCGAACCTTAGGAACCGATGATGTTCCTTGTGGATAGGAATATGTAGATACGCATCCTTTAAATCCACCGTGGTCATGAATTGACCTTCCTGGATGGAAGGAAGAATTGTTCGAATGGTTTCCATTTTGAACGATGGAACCTTGAGAAACTTGTTTAAGATCTTGAGATCTAAGATTGGTCTGAACGTTCCCTCTTTTTTGGGAACTATGAACAGATTGGAGTAGAACCCCATCCCTTGTTCTCCTAATGGAACAGGATGAATCACTCCCATTTTTAACAGGTCTTCTACACAATGTAAGAATGCCTGTCTTTTTATGTGGTCTGAAGACAACTGAGACCTGTGGAACCTCCCCCTTGGGGGAAGCCCCTTGAATTCCAGAAGATAACCTTGGGAGACTATTTCCAGTGCCCAAGGATCCAGAACATCTCTTGCCCAAGCCTGAGCGAAGAGAGAGAGTCTGCCCCCCACCAGATCCGGTCCCGGATCGGGGGCCAACATTTCATGCTGTCTTGGTAGCAGTGGCAGGTTTCTTGGCCTGCTTTCCCTTGTTCCAGCCTTGCATTGGTCTCCAAGCTGGCTTGGCTTGAGAAGTATTACCCTCTTGCTTAGAGGACGTAGCACTTTGGGCTGGTCCGTTTCTACGAAAGGGACGAAAAACAGAATTTATGTTTACCTGATAAATTTCTTTCTCCAACGGTGTGTCCGGTCCACGGCGTCATCCTTACTTGTGGGATATTCTCTTCCCCAACAGGAAATGGGAAAGAGCCCAGCAAAGCTGGTCACATGATCCCTCCTAGGCTCCGCCTACCCCAGTCATTCGACCGACGTTAAGGAGGAATATTTGCATAGGAGAAACCATATGGTACCGTGGTGACTGTAGTTAAAGAAAATAAAATATCAGACCTGATTAAAAAAACCAGGGCGGGCCGTGGACCGGACACACCGTTGGAGAAAGAAATTTATCAGGTAAACATAAATTCTGTTTTCTCCAACATAGGTGTGTCCGGTCCACGGCGTCATCCTTACTTGTGGGAACCAATACCAAAGCTTTAGGACACGGATGAAGGGAGGGAGCAAATCAGGTCACCTAAATGGAAGGCACCACGGCTTGCAAAACCTTTCTCCCAAAAATAGCCTCAGAAGAAGCAAAAGTATCAAACTTGTAAAATTTGGTAAAAGTGTGCAGTGAAGACCAAGTCGCTGCCCTACATATCTGATCAACAGAAGCCTCGTTCTTGAAGGCCCATGTGGAAGCCACAGCCCTAGTGGAATGAGCTGTGATTCTTTCGGGAGGCTGCCGTCCGGCAGTCTCGTAAGCCAATCTGATGATGCTTTTAATCCAAAAAGAGAGAGAGGTAGAAGTTGCTTTTTGACCTCTCCTTTTACCTGAATAAACAACAAACAAGGAAGATGTTTGTCTAAAATCCTTTGTAGCATCTAAATAGAATTTTAGAGCGCGAACAACATCCAAATTGTGCAACAAACGTTCCTTCTTTGAAACTGGTTTTGGACACAGAGAAGGTACGATAATCTCCTGGTTAATGTTTTTGTTAGAAACAACTTTTGGAAGAAAACCAGGTTTAGTACGTAAAACCACCTTATCTGCATGGAACACCAGATAAGGAGGAGAACACTGCAGAGCAGATAATTCTGAGACTCTTCTAGCAGAAGAAATCGCAACTAAAAACAAAACTTTCCAAGATAATAACTTAATATCAACGGAATGTAAGGGTTCAAACGGAACCCCCTGAAGAACTGAAAGAACTAAATTGAGACTCCAAGGAGGAGTCAAAGGTTTGTAAACAGGCTTGATTCTAACCAGAGCCTGAACAAAGGCTTGAACATCTGGCACAGCTGCCAGCTTTTTGTGAAGTAATACCGACAAGGCAGAAATCTGTCCCTTCAGGGAACTTGCAGATAATCCTTTTTCCAATCCTTCTTGAAGGAAGGATAGAATCCTAGGAATCTTAACCTTGTCCCAAGGGAATCCTTTAGATTCACACCAACAGATATATTTTTTCCAAATTTTGTGGTAAATCTTTCTAGTCACAGGCTTTCTGGCCTGAACAAGAGTATCGATCACAGAATCTGAGAATCCTCGCTTCGATAAAATCAAGCGTTCAATCTCCAAGCAGTCAGCTGGAGTGAAACCAGATTCGGATGTTCGAACGGACCCTGAACAAGAAGGTCTCGTCTCAAAGGTAGCTTCCAAGGTGGAGCCGATGACATATTCACCAGATCTGCATACCAAGTCCTGCGTGGCCACGCAGGAGCTATCAAGATCACCGACGCCCTCTCCTGCTTGATCCTGGCTATCAGTCTGGGGATGAGAGGAAATGGCGGGAACACATAAGCTAGTTTGAAGGTCCAAGGTGCTACTAGTGCATCCACTAGAGCCGCCTTGGGATCCCTGGATCTGGCCCCGTAGCAAGGAACTTTGAAGTTCTGACGAGAGGCCATCAGATCCATGTCTGGAATGCCCCACAGGTGAGTGACTTGGGCAAAGATTTCCGGATGGAGTTCCCACTCCCCCGGATGCAATGTCTGACGACTCAGAAAATCCGCTTCCCAATTTTCCACTCCTGGGATGTGGATAGCAGACAGGTGGCAGGAGTGAGACTCCGCCCAAAGAATAATTTTGGTTACTTCTTCCATCGCTAGGGAACTCCTTGTTCCCCCCTGATGGTTGATGTACGCAACAGTCGTCATGTTGTCTGATTGAAACCGTATGAACCTGGTCCTCGCAAGCTGGGGCCAGGCCTGGAGCGCATTGAATATCGCTCTCAGTTCCAGAATATTTATCGGTAGAAGAGATTCTTCCCGAGACCAAAGACCCTGAGCTTTCAGGGATCCCCAGACCGCGCCCCAGCCTATCAGACTGGCGTCGGTCGTGACAATGACCCACTCTGGTCTGTGGAACATCATCCCTTGAGACAGATTGTCCAGGGACAGCCACCAACGGAGTGAGTCTCTGGTCCTCTGATTTACTTGTATCTTCGGAGACAAGTCTGTATAGTCCCCATTCCACTGACTGAGCATGCACAGTTGTAATGGTCTTAGATGAATGCGCGCAAAAGGAACTATGTCCATCGCCGCCACCATCAACCCGATCACTTCCATGCACTGAGCTATGGAAGGAAGAGGAACGGAATGAAGTATCCGACAAGAGTCCAGAAGCTTTGTTTTTCTGGCCTCTGTTAGAAAGATCCTCATTTCTAAGGAGTCTATAATTGTTCCCAAGAAGGGAACCCTTGTTGACGGGGATAGAGAACTCTTTTCCACGTTCACTTTCCAGCCGTGAGATCTGAGAAAGGCCAGGACAATGTCCGTGTGAGCCTTTGCTTGAGGAAGGGACGACGCTTGAATCAGAATGTCGTCCAGGTAAGGTACTACTGCAATGCCCCTTGGTCTTAGCACCGCTAGAAGGGACCCTAGTACCTTTGTGAAAATCCTTGGAGCAGTGGCTAATCCGAAAGGAAGCGCCACGAACTGGTAATGTTTGTCCAGGAATGCAAACCTTAGGAACCGATGATGTTCCTTGTGGATAGGAATATGTAGATACGCATCCTTTAAATTGAACACACTTTATTACTGCAATTGCGAAAAAACATGAAGGAATTGTTCAAAATTCACCAAATTTTCACCACAGCGTCTTAAAGCCTTGAAAATATTGCACACCAATTTTGGAAGCTTTAACCCTTAAAATAACGGAACCGGAGCCGTTTTAAGCTTTAAACCCCTTTACAGTCCCTGGTATCTGCTTTGCTGAGACCCAACCAAACCCAAAGGGGAATACGATACCAAATGACGCCTTCAGAAGTCTTTTATAAGTATCAGAGCTCCTCTCACATGCGACTGCATGCCATGCCTCTCAAAAACAAGTGCGCAACACCGGCGCGAAAATGAGACTCTGCCTATGCTTTGGGAAAGCCCCTAAAGAATAAGGTGTCTAAAACAGTGCCTGCCGATATTATTAAATCAAAATACCCAGAATAAATGATTCCTCAAGGCTAAATAAGTGTTAATATCAATCGATTTAGCCCAAAAAAAGTCTACAGTTTAAATAAGCCCTTGTGAAGCCCTTATTTACAATCGTAATAAACATGGCTTACCGGATCCCATAGGGAAAATGACAGCTTCCAGCATTACATCGTCTTGTTAGAATGTGTCATACCTCAAGCAGCAAGAGACTGCAAACTGTTCCCCCAACTGAAGTTAATTGCTCTCAACAGTCCTGTGTGGAACAGCCATGGATTTTAGTTACGGTTGCTAAAATCATTTTCCTCATACAAACAGAATTCTTCATCTCTTTTCTGTTTCTGAGTAAATAGTACGTACCAGCACTATTTGAAAATAACAAACTCTTGATTGAATAATGAAAAACTACAGTTAAACACTAAAAAACTCTAAGCCATCTCCGTGGAGATGTTGCCTGTACAACGGCAAAGAGAATGACTGGGGTAGGCGGAGCCTAGGAGGGATCATGTGACCAGCTTTGCTGGGCTCTTTGCCATTTCCTGTTGGGGAAGAGAATATCCCACAAGTAAGGATGACGCCGTGGACCGGACACACCTATGTTGGAGAAATTAGGTTTATTTTTGGCCTTGAAAGACCGATCCTGAGGAAGGGCGTGGCCCTTACCCCCAGTGATATCAGAGATAATCTCTTTCAAGTCAGGGCCAAACAGCGTTTTCCCCTTGAAAGGAATGTTAAGTAGTTTGTTCTTGGAAGACGCATCAGCTGACCAAGATTTCAACCAAAGCGCTCTGCGCGCCACAATAGCAAACCCAGAATTCTTAGCCGCTAACCTAGCCAATTGCAAAGTGGCGTCTAGGGTGAAAGAATTAGCCAATTTGAGAGCACGGATTCTGTCCATAATCTCCTCATAAGGAGGAGAATCACTATCGACCGCCTTTACTAGCTCATCGAACCAGAAACACGCGGCTGTAGTGACAGGGACAATGCATGAAATTGGTTGTAGAAGGTAACCCTGCTGAACAAACATCTTTTTAAGTAAACCTTCTAATTTTTTATCCATAGGATCTTGGAAAGCACAACTATCTTCTATGGGTATAGTGGTGCGTTTGTTTAAAGTGGAAACCGCTCCCTCGACCTTGGGGACTGTCTGCCATAAGTCCTTTCTGGGGTCGACCATAGGAAACAATTTTTTAAATATAGGGGGAGGGACGAAAGGTATACCGGGCCTTTCCCATTCTTTATTTACAATGTCCGCCACCCGCTTGGGTATAGGAAAAGCTTCTGGGAGCCCCGGGACCTCTAGGAACTTGTCCAACTTAAATTTAAATGTAATCACATCGGGTTCAGCTTGTTGAGAAATTTTCCCTGAATCTGAAATTTCTCCCTCAGACAAAACCTCCCTGGCCCCATCAGACTGGTGTAGGGGCATTTCAGAACCATTATCATCAGCGTCGTCATGCTCTTCAGTATCTAAAACAGAGCAGTCGCGCTTACGCTGATAAGTGGGCATTTTGGCTAAAATGTTTTTGATAGAATTATCCATTACAGCCGTTAATTGTTGCATAGTAAGGAGTATTGGCGCGCTAGATGTACTAGGGGCCTCCTGAGTGGGCAAGACTCGTGTAGACGAAGGAGGGAATGATGCAGTACCATGCTTACTCCCCTCACTTGAGGAATCATCTTGGGCATCATTTTCATTGTCACATAAATCACATATATTTAAATGAGAAGGAACCCTGGCTTCCCCACATTCAGAACACAGTCTATCTGGTAGTTCAGACATGTTAAACAGGCATAAACTTGATAACAAAGTACAAAAAACGTTTTAAAATAAAACCGTTACTGTCACTTTAAATTTTAAACTGAACACACTTTATTACTGCAATTGCGAAAAAATATGAAGGAATTGTTCAAAATTCACCAAAATTTCACCACAGTGTCTTAAAGCCTTAAAAGTATTGCACACCAAATTTGGAAGCTTTAACCCTTAAAATAACGGAACCGGAGCCGTTTTTAACTTTAACCCCTTTACAGTCCCTGGTATCTGCTTTGCTGAGACCCAACCAAGCCCAAAGGGGAATACGATACCAAATGACGCCTTCAGAAAGTCTTTTCTATGTATCAGAGCTCCTCACACATGCGACTGCATGTCATGCCTCTCAAAAACAAGTGCGCAATACCGGCGCGAAAATGAGGCTCTGCCTATGATTAGGGAAAGCCCCTAAAGAATAAGGTGTCTAAAACAGTGCCTGCCGATATAATTTTACCAAAATACCCAGATTAAATGATTCCTCAAGGCTAAATATGTGTAATATATGAATCGATTTAGCCCAGAAAAAGTCTACAGTCTTAATAAGCCCTTGTGAAGCCCTTATTTACTGTCTGAATAAAAATGGCTTACCGGATCCCATAGGGAAAATGACAGCTTCCAGCATTACATCGTCTTGTTAGAATGTGTCATACCTCAAGCAGCAAGAGACTGCTCACTGTTCCCCCAACTGAAGTTAATTCCTCTCAACAGTCCTGTGTGGAACAGCCATGGATTTTAGTAACGGTTGCTAAAATCATTTTCCTCATACAAACAGAAATCTTCATCTCTTTTCTGTTTCAGAGTAAATAGTACATACCAGCACTATTTTAAAATAACAAACTCTTGATTGAATAATAAAAACTACAGTTAAACACTAAAAAACTCTAAGCCATCTCCGTGGAGATGTTGCCTGTACAACGGCAAAGAGAATGACTGGGGTAGGCGGAGCCTAGGAGGGATCATGTGACCAGCTTTGCTGGGCTCTTTGCCATTTCCTGTTGGGGAAGAGAATATCCCACAAGTAAGGATGACGCCGTGGACCGGACACACCTATGTTGGAGAAATTATATTTATTATAGTCAAAAGTTTAAATTAATGGTGGGTATAGACATGAAATAAAACACATATAGGGAAAAATTTAAAATCCAAATTTTATAATTCCCAAATAAGAAAACCAAATCTTAAAAACACATTGAATAAACAAATTAAAAGTACTCTAACATATGGCTATGATAATAAATCTAATATTTATTTAATAACACATTTAATAGTGACCGGTCTAACTAATAAACCAAGTGCAAATATAGTAACAAAATTAAAAGAGTAATAAAGTAAAAGAATAATAAGTAGCTCTTAGGTTCAAATGGAAACTCTTTAAATAGGCTCCCAAATGTAAGTCCAAATCGAATGTCCTTCACAGGCTTTCCGCAAAAGCAAAGTATACGATAGTGGACGATAGTGGTCTTCTGACTCCTCCCAGCTTGATCTGAATAGCGTCTAAGTGGAAGACAGAAGCGTCCGCTTAAAATTGGTGTATAAAATTTAATCAACAAATATCGGTACTTACACATTGGTACCGAAAGATCAGCGCCGCGCCCGACACTCCTCAGCACAGGGGTCCCGTTGTGTGTTGGATCTAGCACAGACTCCTCTCACAGCCTCAACAGCAGCTAACTACAGGGAACGACCCAGGGAGATGTTTGAAAAAAGGCGCCAAAGAAAACACCTGTAATAGGTGAACAAATACCTGCAAGAAAGCTCTTTAAGTCACAATTTCAACTAGTGACCAGTATATAATGAATAGTATAGTTCAACTGAGCAACGCGTTTCAAATTCTTTTTCAAGCTCAGTTTGTGAGTCCCAAATGCCGGCTTTTTATACCCTCAGGCAGTTTTCAAGTTCTTAAAGGGATAGCCGCTCCATTTACTGTTCCGTCTTTAAAGTGCACAGTTTCTTATTCCTGCATATGCAGTATTCCTTAATAACTCTCTATACTTATATGTCAGTGTATATTCACGTCTAAAATCCCCTAAGTGTAAATTTACAAAAAGGAGCACATTACAAGAAACCCTATTTAAATTTGAAAAATTTCAAAACTAAATATACAAAACATCTATATATCATATAAATACTAAAAATAAACAATATCTAACCTAATAAGTTCATGCGCGGCGCTGTTCTTTCGGTACCAATGTGTAAGTACCGATATTTGTTTGTTGATTAAATTTTATACACCAATTTTAAGCGGACGCTTCTGTCTTCCACTTAGACGCTATTCAGATCAAGCTGGGAGGAGTCAGAAGACCACTATCGTCCACTATCGTATACTTTGCTTTTGCGGAAAGCCTGTGAAGGACATTCGATTGGGACTTACATTTGGGAGCCTATTTAAAGAGATTCCATTTGAACCTAAGAGCTACTTATTATTCTTTTACTTTATTACTCTTTTAATTTTGTTACTATATTTGCACTTGGTTTATTAGTTAGAACCGGTCACTATTAAATGTGTTATTAAATAAATATTAGATTTATTATCATCACCATATGTTAGAAAGAGTACTTTTAATTTGTTTATTCAATGTGTTTTTAAGATTTGGTTTTCTTATCTGGGAATTATAAAATTTGGATTTTAAATTTTTCCCTATATGTGTTTTATTTCATGTCTATACCCACCATTAATTTAAACTTTTGACTATAATAAATTGAATTTTTAAAATTTTAAAACTTTGACTATAAATAAATCAATTTTTAACCCTTAAGTGTGAGGACAGAAATATTCTTTGTAGTGAAATATTTTGCACATAATTACACGTTCAGGAATCTGAGATTTTTTAATAGTTTTATATATAAATCCCCCCTTTTAACTGTTTACTTCAGCATCAATTTTTGCGCACCTATATCTTTTTCTAACCCTTGTCAGATATTGCTCACTCTACCTTAGGGACCGTTTGCCACGAGTCCCGAATGGTGTCTGATATGGGAAACATTTTCTTAAAATTAGGAGGGGGAGAAAATGGTATACCTGGTCTATCCCATTCCTTTTTTATAATTTCCGAAATTCTTTTAGGAACCGGAAAAACATCAGTGTAAGTAGGTACTTCTAGATATTTATCCATTTTACACAATTTCTCTGGAGGTATTACAATAGGGTCACAATCATCCAGAGTCGCTAAAACCTCCAGAAGTAACAGGCGGAGGTGTTCAAGCTTAAATTTAAAGGACATAACGTCCGAATCTGTCTGAGGTAATACATTCCCCGAGTCTGAAATTTCTCCCTCAGACAGCAATTCCCTGACCCCCAACTCAGAACACTTTGAGGGTACATCGGAAATAGCCAATAAAGCATCAGAGGATTCAGTATTCATATTAATACTTGACCTACTGTGTTTACCCTGTAACACTGGTAATTTAGATAATACCTCTGTAAGGGTAGTTGACATAACTGAAGCCATCTCCTGCAGAGTAAAGGAATTAGACGCTTGTGTGGGCATAAAAGGTTGTGACACTTGGGGAGAATTAGATGGCATATCCTGATTCTCTTCAGACTGAGAATAATCCTTAGGCACACTTTGTAGACCTAAAATATGGTCTTTACAATGTAAGGCCCTTTCAGTACAAGAGGTACACAATGTTAGAGGGGATTCCACAATAGCTTCTAAACACAATCATCCAGAGTCGCTAAAACCTCCCTAAGCAACATGCAGAGGTGTTCAAGCTTAAATTTAAATGACATAGCATCCGAATCTGTCTGAGGTAAAACACTCCCTGAATCAGAAATTTCACCCTCAGACAGTAATTCCCTAATCCCCAACTCAGAGCACTGTGAGGGAACATCAGAAATAGCTAATAAAGCATCAGAGGATTCAGTATTTACATTAATACTTGACCTACTGCGTTTACCCTGCAACACTGGTAATTTAGACAATACCTCTGTAAGGGTAGTTGACATAACTGCAGCCATCTCCTGCAGAGTAAAGGAATTAGACGCACTAGAAATACTTGGCGACGCTTGTGTGGGCGTAAAAGGTTGTGACACTTGGGGAGAATTAGATGGCATATCCTGATTCTCTTCAGACTGAGAATAATCCTTAATTTGTAGTTGAGAGTGGCGCTACTAAAAGCTAAAAAGTATTAAAAAACTAGGAGGGGGGGGGGGCGGAGCCAACTGCCGACATAGCTGGCAGCATTTAACTAGAGCTCTCTACGGAGTTTCATATATAGATTAAAATAAAGAGAGTGAAAGTGCCCAGAAAAACATAATTTATGTAAGAACTTACCTGATAAATTCATTTCTTTCATATTAGCAAGAGTCCATGAGCTAGTGACGTATGGGATATACATTCCTACCAGGAGGGGCAAAGTTTCCCAAACCTCAAAATGCCTATAAATACACCCCTCACCACACCCACAATTCAGTTTAACGAATAGCCAAGAAGTGGGGTGATAAAAAAGTGCGAAAGCATATAAAATAAGGAATTGGAATAATTGTGCTTTATACAAAATCATAACCACCACAAAAAAAGGGCGGGCCTCATGGACTCTTGCTAATATGAAAGAAATGAATTTATCAGGTAAGTTCTTACATAAATTATGTTTTCTTTCATGTAATTAGCAAGAGTCCATGAGCTAGTGACGTATGGGATAATGACTACCCAAGAAGTGGATCTTTCCACACAAGAGTCACTAGAGAGGGAGGGATAAAATAAAGACAGCCAATTCCTGCTGAAAATAATCCACACCCAAAATAAAGTTTAACGAAAAACATAAGCAGAAGATTCAAACTGAAACCGCTGCCTGAAGTACTTTTCTACCAAAAACTGCTTCAGAAGAAGAAAATACATCAAAATGGTAGAATTTAGTAAAAGTATGCAAAGAGGACCAAGTCGCTGCTTTGCATATCTGGTCAACCGAAGCTTCATTCCTAAACGCCCAGGAAGTAGAAACTGACCTAGTAGAATGAGCTGTAATCCTCTGAGGCGGAATTTTACCCGACTCAACATAGGCAAGATGAATTAAAGATTTCAACCAAGATGCCAAAGAAATGGCAGAAGCTTTCTGGCCTTTTCTAGAACCGGAAAAGATAACAAATAGACTAGAAGTCTTACGAAAAGATTTCGTAGCTTCAACATAATATTTCAAAGCTCTAACAACATCCAAAGAATGCAACGATTTCTCCTTAGAATTCTTAGGATTAGGACATAATGAAGGAACCACAATTTCTCTACTAATGTTGTTGGAATTCACAACTTTAGGTAAAAATTCAAAAGAAGTTCGCAACACCGCCTTATCCTGATGAAAAATCAGAAAAGGAGACTCACAAGAAAGAGCAGATAATTCAGAAACTCTTCTGGCAGAGGAGATGGCCAAAAGGAACAAAACTTTCCAAGAAAGTAATTTAATGTCCAATGAATGCATAGGTTCAAACGGAGGAGCTTGAAGAGCTCCCAGAACCAAATTCAAACTCCAAGGAAGAGAAATTGACTTAATGACAGGTTTTATACGAACCAAAGCTTGTACAAAACAAAGAATATCAGGAAGAATAGCAATCTTTCTGTGAAAAAGAACAGAAAGAGCAGAGATTTGTCCTTTCAAAGAACTTGCGGACAAACCCTTATCTAAACCATCCTGAAGGAACTGTAAAATTCTCGGTATTCTAAAAGAATGCCAGGAAAAATGATGAGAAAGACACCAAGAAATATAAGTCTTCCAGACTCTATAATATATCTCTCGAGATACAGATTTACGAGCCTGTAACATAGTATTAATCACAGAGTCAGAGAAACCTCTTTGACCAAGAATCAAGCGTTCAATCTCCATACCTTTAAATTTAAGGATTTCAGATCCTGATGGAAAAAAGGACCTTGTGACAGAAGGTCTGGTCTTAACGGAAGAGTCCACGGTTGGCAAGAGGCCATCCGGACAAGATCCGCATACCAAAACCTGTGAGGCCATGCCGGAGCTACCAGCAGAACAAACGAGCATTCCTTCAGAATCTTGGAGATTACTCTTGGAAGAAGAACTAGAGGCGGAAAGATATAGGCAGGATGATACTTCCAAGGAAGTGATAATGCATCCACTGCCTCCGCCTGAGGATCCCGGGATCTGGACAGATACCTGGGAAGTTTCTTGTTTAGATGGGACGCCATCAGATCTATTTCTGGAAGTTCCCACATTTGAACAATCTGAAGAAATACCTCTGGGTGAAGAGACCATTCGCCCGGATGCAACGTTTGGCGACTGAGATAATCCGCTTCCCAATTGTCTACACCTGGGATATGAACCGCAGAGATTAGACAGGAGCTGGATTCCGCCCAAACCAAAATTCGAGATACTTCTTTCATAGCCAGAGGACTGTGAGTCCCTCCTTGATGATTGATGTATGCCACAGTTGTGACATTGTCTGTCTGAAAACAAATGAACGATTCTCTCTTCAGCAGAGGCCAAAACTGAAGAGCTCTGAAAATTGCACGGAGTTCCAAAATATTGATCGGTAATCTCACCTCCTGAGATTCCCAAACTCCTTGTGCCGTCAGAGATCCCCACACAGCTCCCCAACCTGTGAGACTTGCATCTGTTGAAATTACAGTCCAGGTCGGAAGCACAAAAGAAGCCCCCTGAATTAAACGATGGTGATCTGTCCACCATGTTAGAGAGTGTCGAACAATCGGTTTTAAAGATATTAATTGAGATATCTTCGTGTAATCCTTGCACCATTGCTTCAGCATACAGAGCTGAAGAGGTCGCATGTGAAAACGAGCAAAGGGGATCGCGTCCGATGCAGCAGTCATAAGACCTAGAATTTCCATGCATAAGGCTACCGAAGGGAATGATTGTGACTGAAGGTTTCGACAAGCTGAAATCAACTTTAGACGTCTCTTGTCTGTTAAAGACAGAGTCATGGACACTGAATCCATCTGGAAACCCAGAAAGGTTACCCTTGTCTGAGGAATCAAAGAACTTTTTGGTAAATTGATCCTCCAACCATGATCTTGAAGAAACAACACAAGTCGATTCGTATGAGATTCTGCTAAATGTAAAGACTGAGCAAGTACCAAGATATCTTCCAAATAAGGAAATACCACAATACCCTGTTCTCTGATTACAGACAGCAGGGCACCGAGAACCTTTGTAAAAATTCTTGGAGCTGTAGCTAGGCCAAACGGCAGAGCCACAAACTGGTAATGCTTGTCCAGAAACGAGAATCTCAGGAACTGATAATGATCTGGATGAATCGGAATATGCAGATATGCATCCTGTAAATCTATTGTGGACATATAATTCCCTTGCTGAACAAAAGGTAAGATAGTCCTTACAGTTACCATCTTGAATGTTGGTATCCTTACATAACGATTCAAAATTTTTAGATCCAGAACTGGTCTGAAAGAATTCTCCTTCTTTGGTACAATGAAGAGATTTGAATAAAACCCCATCCCCTGTTCCGGAACTGGAACTGGCATAATTACTCCAGTCAACTCTAGATCTGAAACACATTTCAGAAATGCTTGAGATTTTACTGGATTTACTGGGACACGGGAAAGAAAAAATCTCTTTGCAGGAGGTCTCAACTTGAAACCAATTCTGTACCCTTCTGAAACAATGCTCTGAATCCAAAGATTGTGAACAGAATTGATCCAAATTTCCTTGAAAAAACGTAACCTGCCCCCTACCAGCTGAGCTGGAATGAGGGCCGCACCTTCATGTGGACTTAGAAGCAGGCTTTGCCTTTCTAGCTGGCTTGGATTTATTCCAAACTGGAGATGGTCTCCAAACTGAAACTGCTCCTGAGGATGAAGGATCAGGCTTTTTGTTCTTTGTTGAAACGAAAGGAACGAAAACGATTATTAGCCCTGTTTTTACCTTTAGATTTTTTTATCCTGTGGTAAAAAAGTTCCTTTCCCACCAGTAACAGTTGAAATAATGGAATCCAACTGAGAACCAAATAATTTGTTACCCTGGAAAGAAATGGAAAGTAAAGTTGATTTAGAAGCCATATCAGAATTCCAAGTTTTAAGCCATAAAGCTCTTCTAGCTAAAATAGCTAGAGACATAAACCTGACATCAACTCTGATAATATCAAAAATGGCATCACAGATAAAATTATTAGCATGTTGAAGAAGAATAATAATATCATGAGAATCACGATGTGTTACTTGTTGCGCTAAAGTTTCCAACCAAAAAGTTGAAGCCACAGCAACATCAGCCAAAGATATAGCAGGTCTAAGAAGATTACCTGAACACAGATAAGCTTTTCTTAGAAAGGACTCAATTTTCCTATCTAGAGGATCCTTAAACGAAGTACCATCTGACGTAGGAATAGTAGTACGTTTAGCAAGGGTAGAAATAGCCCCATCAACTTTAGGGATCTTGTCCCAAAATTCTAATCTGTCAGACGGCACAGGATATAATTGCTTAAAACGTTTAGAAGGAGTAAATGAATTACCCAAATTATCCCATTCTTTGGAAATTACTGCAGAAATAGCATCAGGAACAGGAAAAACTTCTGGAATAACTACAGGAGATTTAAAAACCTTATTTAAACGTTTAGATTTAGTATCAAGAGGACCAGAATCCTCTATTTCTAAAGCAATTAGGACTTCTTTAAGTAAAGAACGAATAAATTCAATTTTAAATAAATATGAAGATTTATCAGCATCAATCTCTGAGACAGAATCCTCTGAACCACAAGAGGATTCTGTCTCAGAATGATGATGTTCAGTTAAAAATTCATCTGTAGGGAGAGAAGTTTTAAAAGATTTTTTACGTTTACTAGGAGAAATAACAGACATAGCCTTCTTTATGGATTCAGAAACAAAATCTCTTATATTATCAGGAACATTCTGCACCTTAGATGTTGAAGGAACTGCAACAGGCAATGGTACTTTACTAAAGGAAATATTATCTGCTTTAACAAGTTTGTCATGACAATCAATACAAACAACAGCTGGAGGAATAGCTACCAAAAGTTTACAGCAGATACACTTAGCTTTGGTAGATTCAGCACTTGACAGCGATTTTCCTGTAGTATCTTCTGACTCAGATGCAACGTGAGACATCTTGCAATATGTAAGAGAAAAAACAACATATATATAAAGCAAAATTGATCAAATTCCTTAAATGACAGTTTCAGGAATGGGAAAAAATGCCAAAGAACAAGCTTCTAGCAACCAGAAGCAATAAAAAATGAGACTTAAATAATGTGGAGACAAAAGTGACGCCCATATTTTTTCGCGCCAAATAAGACGCCCACATTATTTGGCGCCTAAATGCTTTTTGGCGCCAAAAATGACGCCACATCCGGAACGCCGACATTTTTGGCGCAAAATAACGTCAAAAAATGCCGCAACTTCCGGCGACACGTATGACGCCGGAAACGGAAATAGAATTTTTGCGCCAAAAAAGTCCGCGCCAAGAATGACGCAATAAAATGAAGCATTTTCAGCCCCCGCGAGCCTAACAGCCCACAGGGAAAAAGTCAAATTTTAAGGTAAGAAAAATGTTAAAATGCATTATCCCAAATATGAAACTGACTTTCTGAAAATAAGGAAAGTTGAACATTCTGAGTCAAGGCAAATAAATGTTTGAATACATATATTTAGAACTTTATAAACAAAGTGCCCAACCATAGCTAGGAGTGTCACAGAAAATAAGACTTACTTACCCCAGGACACTCATCTACATATAGTAGATAGCCAAACCAGTACTGAAACGAGAATCAGCAGAGGTAATGGTATATATAAGAGTATATCGTCGATCTGAAAAGGGAGGTAAGAGATGAATCTCTACGACCGATAACAGAGAACCTATGAAATAGACCCCTTAGAAGGAGATCACTGCATTCAAATAGGCAATACTCTCCTCACATCCCTCTGACATTCACTGCACGCTGAGAGGAAAACCGGGCTCCAACTTGCTGCGGAGCGCATATCAACGTAGAATCTAGCACAAACTTACTTCACCACCTCCATCGGAGGCAAAGTTTGTAAAACTGAATTGTGGGTGTGGTGAGGGGTGTATTTATAGGCATTTTGAGGTTTGGGAAACTTTGCCCCTCCTGGTAGGAATGTATATCCCATACGTCACTAGCTCATGGACTCTTGCTAATTACATGAAAGAAACCTAATTTGAGATATATTCTACTAGATAGGTTTCTGGTACACTTATTAGGAGTGGAAACTGTTTGCCGTAACAGCGGAGTTTGGAGCTAGAGGGGAGAGTGATTTTGGGTGCGAGGGCGCCTACAGCATCTCAGACATTCGGTCCTGAGTTTCTCCTTATATTTCACCTCTGGTAGCTGAGAGAAGAAACAAGCCTAACAGTGACCGGTCCTTGACAGATACGGAGACCAGGACCGCATTGTGGGTGAGCTCTACAAGTGACCGGCCGGTCAGAAGATTTGCCACTGACACGCGACAGCACTCTCACCACTGAGACCTACACGTCTATACTTGGCTCTTATTTCTGCTCCGGAGGGTCAGGGATGCGCTCCGGAGCCTTGCTAGCCTCTAAACTTAGAGGATTAGCACTCAGCACAGCGCATCTCATGAGGAGATAAGGAGGCCTCATCTGACACACGCAGCTGAACAACTCTCAGTAAGTAGCTGCAGATACATTATAGCTGCAAGATAGCAGTTTTACCCTGTCAATACTGATGCCCTATTATTTAACACTGCCTGATTTCATCTGAAGCGGATAATCATACATGCATTGTTATCTTAGCTCCCTGCCACACACTCTCTAAGCAGTGGCGCGAAACGACCATTTTGACTGCTTCCATTTCTGAGCGCTGTTGTGGGAAGCTCAGGTTTGTTTTAAGAATCACACCTCCTATTATATCATTTAACATAATCGCAAACTAAATTTGAGTAATTTACCCCTCTTGAGTTAATTTGATCAGTACACAAAGGTTAAGGTGCCATATACAGATACATAGTGTCAATAAACATGGTAGTTGCTGATTCACTGACCACGTGGAGAACGGCATAGCATATGATCACTCTGTCAATGCTGCAGCAACAAATTACAAATTAACAAGTAACTGTTTGCAAGTTTCCCATCTATATTGAATATTACCTAACCCATAAGAAGCATCTACATATTCTCCTACACTCACATTGCAGAGGTGGCAAGATTAGTACATCTTTTCATTGTTGTAATCCCTACATGGTTGAGGACATAAAATCTACAAGATTAAGCTGGAATACAACAATTGAACTGCCAATTGGTCTTTTTCTACAGCCATTATCTTGACTTTCAGCACCCTTTTGCTTTTTGTTTAAGGAATTTGACATCTGTCTTCAAAGATATAATAACACTTTGTTTTATGGAATTACTTCATTGCCTCTACTGTGCATAATTTCACCCCAGGATATTTTTTTTTTTTTTTAGAGGAGATGGTAAACACATCCAGTACGTAGAACTGGCAATATAAATATAAACTTATATATAAGTCTTGGCAACATCTGATCTCATTATCATATACCCAATAACCACAGGCTGCTGCGCCAGCCTTATTGTCCTCAGAATCACGAGCTGAGGTGGAGTGTAATTTTGCCTTAACCTGTCATTGCTTCCTCAGGGATCCAGAGATGTATCTTGCAGTTGATTGGTAATAGTCCACTATTGTAAACATATTTTATTCTCAGGAATCTTGCATTTGTATCTTTTCTGCTAGTGTGTTCTCTCCTTCCCTTTCCCGCCAGTCCCGGGCTGGCGGGTCATACCCTCTCTCCCTGTCCCAGACCGTCGTAGAGCGACAACTCCCCTAGGAGAGGACCACATTAGGTCTTTAATAATTGAATTCAGACAACCTATATATAGTATTGGATTGGTATTTACCGTGTATATTGAGCATATCTGAATATATTGATACTATTAAGTTAAATAGATACAGGTCCTACCTCATTTTTCTTTCAGGTACATTTATTCTCTTTCTAGGCCTGGTACAGTGAAAATGTGCTAAATCATTAATTAGGTGGTGGTTCGGGACCCCAATTTGAATACGACACAGGAGGGTTTTTGGTCTAGCAGCTTACATAAATATTGATACAGTTGTTTTCACCCACCATAATGTCTCACTCCAACAGGAAAAAACTCAGACAAACTGATGCGCCTAAGAGAAAGGTGGCGGACCACTTTCATAGTAAATTTACAGCTGAGAGGGACTTAGATGATGACTCAAGAGATTCTCCCACGAGACAAGAAGAAGAAAGTATGACACATTCCTCTGGACCTAGAAACTCGGATAACAACGAAACATCATCTCTTAGAGAACTTATCAACTCTCTATCAGCCAAAATGGATACTCATCACACCTCTATGAAACTTGAACTCAAATCATCAGTAGCTGAACTTAAAAGAGACATAGCCACACTTGGTGAAAGATCGGATATCTTAGAGCGTAAACATGAAGATCTTGCTACAGATCATTCAAATCTTCTATCATACACTCAAACTCTAGCAGAGCTCATATCTGAACTATAAGGTAAATTAGCAGATCTTGAAGATAGATCCCGACGCAACAATGTTCGCATCAGAGGAATACCCGAGAGTATTACTGCGACCGAACTCCCTCAATATCTCATGACTATGTTTGTGGCTCAGCTAAATAGTCCTCAAGACACCGACTACATGATTGATAGGGCTCACAGAGCCTTGAGAGCACGCAATGTTAACCAGGCACAACCTAGAGATGTCATTGTCCGACTACACTATTACGACTTTAAAGAAAAAATCCTGAAAGCAGCCTTCCTTAACAAAGAACTGCCTGAACCATACAAAGAGATCCTGTTTTTTCCGGACCTTTCCACGCATACGCTTGCTAAAAGAAGATCCTTTTTTCCAGTCACCCAGTGTTTACGCAAACACTCCATAAAATACAGTTGGGGTTTTCCAGTAAAACTCTTCTTCCAATTTGATGGCAACACATATACGATCTTTTCCCTCAAACAAGGAATGGAGGTAATGGGGAAACTAGACGACCTTCAGAAATCCCCCTCGGCTCAGTCATCTAACCTTGATCAACTGATAGGTCCAAGACAAGATCCTGCACAAGGTTCCTCTTCTCAATCTCATCCTCCTCTGCTTAGGGCCTCGGCCCTGGAGTGGGCTCCAAAACCCAGACGCTCACCTCCCCCTTCTAAAAGGAGAACTCTATCTGACCAGGAACCCTCTTGAAGTGGTAGATGGGCCCAACCCTGGTATGCCCTACATATAGTTGAGAATGTTAATAATACGGTTTCTCTCCCTTCTATGCTTTTTAAGATACTATTAATTTGTAATAATGATTTAACATCACCAGGTTGTTATATGTACATCTGATGTTCAGTAACGTATATGGAAAATTGAAGGTTGACAAGTAGTCTTGGTCACGTTGATTAAGTTATACTATCATCGTTTCACCCTAAAGTTGTTCAATGTTAAAACATTATTATGTTAAAATATGTTTAAAGTTTATCTAATCTATTATAGTGTGTCCAGATGAAGACTAAGGAGGGTTATTTGATATGTCACCCCTCCCTCTTATTATCATCCTGGAAGTAGGCACACTAATTATAAATGGGTACTTAATGAAAGTTTATGGAAAAATTCAAGAAGTTGATATATATCAGTTGAAACATTAGAGATCTTATTTTCTCCTCTAGCTTAACACTAACAGATGATATTCGGAAAAGTAATTGTTTGTAATATACATAAGATAGATGTAGACTAGATACCTATTCAGAAAACCTAGGTATGTAGACACTCTATGACTATTTCTCTTTTGAGCACAATAGAGCTCGCTTAAGATCCCATATCAGATAGATAGACGGAACCATCTAGCACATACAGGTTATTCTTCCTACTATGCAATACATCTCTGTCTTCCTGCCTAGATGATATAGTAAGTTCAGCAATACACATACCAGAGAGAATAAGTTTATCTCAAATAGTTGTCTAATTCTCAACTCTTTAGAGTTGGGGTCCCACCCCCTCCACCTTCTTCTATTTCCTTTTCTGCACTATCCTAACACACATTTCAAGTAATACACTCCGTAGTTAGTTTCAAGCCAATTAATCGGCAGTGTCGATTATCATCCTTTTTGTTTTATGGTCTTCCGCCTCCCCCTACTGGCAGTATCTAATAGACCATAACTGTTAATATCGCTATCTTTACTGCTCACTCATACATTTTCAGTATTTCATCATTATACCTACATAGATCGATTATATATCTTTGAAGCGGTGCTTATCCACTGATGTACCCCAAATCCCCCCCCCTTTTCCGCTATATATTGAGTTCTTTGTATCAAGACCCACTGTTATTAAAATCTAAGAAGAAAGAAAGAGAGGAGGAAGTAAAAAGAGTAGGAAAGATAAAACAAGGATAATAGAGAGGAAAGGAAAAGCAAGAGAAAACTAATAAGTAAACTGTTAAATTTTATCCCCAGCTAGTCAGTTCCCCCTTCCCCTGTCCCTCCCCCCCCCCCCCCCCATTTTTTTTTTTTTTTTTTCTCTCTCCTCAAGCAAACATGCATCTTCAGGTGCTCACACATAACGTACAGGGTCTCAACTCCCCTACAAAATGAAGTCTTCTGGGTAAACACCTGAGAGAGACTAGAGTAGATGTGGCCTTCTTGCAGGAGACCCATTGGACCGGTTCACGCGACATACCATTCTCGATTAAAAATTTCCCAATATGGGCAGAGGACTCGCACTCCTCCAAAACTAGGGGAGTGGCAATACTAATTAAAGCTGATATTAGAGTAGAAGTCTTATATAAGGAATCTGATCCAGGCGCTAGATATACGATTCTTATATGCAAATTTAACGACCATGTGTATACTTTAGCCTGTCTCTATGCCCCAAACTCCAAACAGATACCTTTTTTGAAAAAAATTCTTAAAACTCCTTTTCAAGATTAAGCAGGGCACGTTAATTGTGGGGGGGACTTTAATCTAATTTGGGACCCGATTATTGATAGAAAGAGTTCAAAGCAACTCAGGTCTGACAGGTCAATATCCTCTTCAGCAATGGCGTTTAGGTCATTAATGACGCAATATAATCTTTATGACGCATGGCGCTCTTACCACACAATAGACCAGGACTTTACCTATTACTCTAAATCACATACTATGTTCTCAAGAATTGACTACATCTTTGTAGAAGCTCCCTCTCTAGATGAAATCACTAGCATCAAGATAGGTGCAATAGCTTGGTCTGATCATGACCCAGAAGTAGCCTCATTTTCAAACCCGATAAGAGCCCCTAGAAGTAAATGGAAATACCCAAACTGGTTAGTTGCGATTCCCAAGATAAGAGAGGAAATAGAGAATGAACTGAAGGAGTTTCTCCAGATAAATGATAATGGACAGAGTACAGCCCAAATAATTTGGGCCTCCTTAAAAGCCTACACTAGAGGCTGCTTGATCAAAAAAGCTGCTCATCATAAAAAGGACACAGGTAGATCATTGGCAGAACTTACTTGTCTATATAGACTTCAACTAGCAGAACAGAAACGAAACCATACTCAGTCAGGTGCTAAATCATTAGAAAGAATCAAAAAGGAACTACTTACCTTGGAATTAGGTAAAGTACAAAAAACCCTTAGTCTATTTAAACAGAAATTCTATTACCATAGCAATAAAGCCAATACCCTACTGGCTGCAAAACTTAGAGGCAGACAGGACCAGAGAACTATTTCCTCGATCATATATAATAACAGACTAGCAATAGCTCCAAAGGATGTTGGAGAAATATTTAAATTGTACTATACTAGATTATATAATATACAGGAAGGGTCGGCTCCATACCCCTTATCTATCCAAGAGATCCGAGAATTTCTATCTGAGCTAGGATTACCAAGAATAGACGATAAAGCCTCAGATATTCTAGGCGCAACTATTACGGTTGAGGAAGTGATACAAGTAGTAGGACAATTAAAAAATGACAAGGCCCCAGGACCGGATGGATTCACGGGAAAGTTTTTTAAAACTTTTGGCGTCCTTCTCTATCCTATCCTAGCTAGGACCTTTAATGAATTTATGACCACAGGCTCATGCCTTGAGGAATTTTTATTAGCTGAAATCATAACTATTCTAAAGCCCGATAAAGATCCCCAATTATGCCAAAGCTATAGGCCCATTTCATTGATTGATATAGATACTAAGCTATATTCTAACATTCTTGCAAATAGACACTCTAGAATAATAGGCGAGATTGTTCACATAGACCAAGTAGGTTTTATACCCCACCGAGAAGGCCCAGATAATACGCGTCGTATTCTATCCACCTTGTTTGAAGCTAAAGCTCAGGGGGATCCCTTTCCTGGCCCTGTCTCTAGATGCCGAAAAGGCGTTTGACAGGGTCAGGTGGGATTATCTTTGGGAAGTACTTCGGATCTTTGGACTCCCACCTGCCTTTATAAAAGCAACCCGTGTTCTATATTCCCATCCGCAAGCCATAGTTAGTGGACCAGGTTTTAAATCGGAATAATTTCATATTCTGAATGGGACCAGACAGGGGTGCCCCCTGTCTCCTCTCTTGTTTGCCCTCTCCATCGAGCCCTTAGCTCAGGCCATAAGAATAAACAAAGATATTAGTGGAATACAGATAGGAAAGTCTTGTCATAAAATAGCTCTTTTTGCTGATTATATTACGCTACTACTCACCTCACCCACTACTTCTATATCATCATTATTCAAAACGATCGAGAGATTCTCACAATGCAGTTTTTATAAGCTAAATCTGTCCAAAACAGAGGCTTTGTCTGTCGGTATCCCTACCCCGCAACTATACAGTCTTAAAAAGAAATATGCTTTTAAGTGGTCTCCTACATTTATCAAACATCTAGGTATCTATCTAAGCCCCTGTCTAGAGGATGTGATTTCCAGAAATTTTTCGGATCGCTTGTCGGAATTTAAGAAACTACTAGAGAGTTGGGAATTTAGGGAATTCTCGTGGACAGGTAGGATAGCTGCTATTAAAATGTCCCTGCTCCCTAAATTGACATACTTGTTTAGATGCATTCCCTTGTCTGTTCCTAGGCCCCTACTGAACAAGTATCAAAGCATCATTAATTCCTATATCTGGATGGGCAAAAGGCCTAGAATAGCATCCTCAATCATTCAACGACCTATCTTGAGAGGTGGTCTAGCATCCCCAAGTGTCCTTTCATATCACGACGCAGCGAGGCTCGCTCACATTCTAGGCTGGAGCATCAAAGATAATTAATACAGGTGGCAAGAGATTTAACAATCCTGGCTCCCCAAAGGAATTTCTTTGTCAGATCTACCTTGGATCCCAACACATATGAGACAAACATTGAAAATATATCCCCCACTATTAATTGATGCTTTAAAACTATGGGATCAAAACAAGAATGTAATATCCATTTCCCCACACCCTTCGTCAGCACATAGTATCCGAAGTGTTCTGATCACTCTTTCCCAGACCCATATTAGGGCCTGGGGCGAGACAGCAGAACTTCCAATTGAGGCTCTTCTGAATGGAGGTTCCCCAATCTCTTTTGAAGAAGCTAAACTGAAATTTTTTCTTCCTAACTCCCTACACTTGGAATTTCTCAGACTAGTTAGTTTCTTGCGATCATGGGGCCTCACAGGACAGATGGTGAGAGTAATGACTAAATGGGAATATAGATGGTATGCCCACAAAACATCTAAGAGAACTCTCTCATTTAACTATAACCTTCTATTATCCCCGACAGACCCAATCAAACTAAACCAATTTAGAGCTTGGGAAAGAGAGCTTGGAGTGGATATAGAGATTGAGGTTGAAAGAGATAGGTAGATCCAAAAGATATTAACACTGTGCAACACTATGGGAGCTGTACTATAAAATGGTCACTAGATGGCACTTTGTCCCGGTCTCTCTAAATAAATACTACAGGTCTTCTTCGCCCCTCTGTTGGAGAAACTGTGGTAATCTGGGTACTCATATCCACATCTGGTGGGAGTGCCCTAGAATCACAGGCTTATGGAGAAGTGTTTCGCAGCTACTAAATGATATGGGATTGTACATCCCTCTACACCCGTCCATGGGTCTCCTGCATCAGGGTAACCTAGAGTGCTCAGAACATGATAGAGCTTTGATTCTTTATGTCCTAGTAGCTACAAAATTTGCTATAGCCCGGGAATGGAAACAGCCCTCCCCCCCATCATTGAAGTAAAAGATATTGTTGAATACATTAAAAACATGGAGAAATATGTATATAGCTCAATGAATAAACTAGACACTTACTTCATGATCTGGAGCCGATGGATAGGGCTAGAAGAAGCTAGATCTTAGAAGTAACTATCGTATATCTTCCCGCATCCCAGTTTCCCCTCCCCCCCTTTTTTTTTCCTCCTCTTCCCCCCCTCCCCCTCCTCTCTTTGTCTATATACATTAGAATCCCTATCCTCTCCTACATATGCATACCCTCCCTAGACAAAGTAATAGAATACTAGTAAATAAAGAAAGGTTAAACTAATTTAGATATGTCTGTATTAATACAGTCTATTATATATTTAGGTCAATATGTAACTACAAGGTTCTCTTAGAAGGTGTCTCGACACGAGAGACTGGAATAACAGTTACAATTATTATGTTGCTATTAAAAATATATAAAAAGTTGTTTTCTTCTATCATATATAAATGGCTAACAGATATGAAACGGTTTTGAATTGTCTTACAGCACAGCGATTCCCTGTAAATCTAATATGCTATTTTTTGTGCCATATGTTTTGATTGTTATTGCAAAAAACCATCAATAAAAAAGAAATTTAAAAATAAAAAAAAAACTAGGAGAAAATATATTTGTTACCTACTGAATATGTTTTATATTATATATACTTTAACTAAAATATATAGAAAATTAAATATCTATAGGAATAAGTATACCTCTATTGTTTGGATATACTGATGTAAATCAAATCTAAAAATAACTTACTAGAATAGTAGATAGGAATATAAATTGAGGATGAATAAATGTATTCTATTCATATAAATTTCAAATGCATTTTAATACAATCATAAGTATTTATTATATTACAATCATAAGATGAGAAAAAAATAAATAAAAAAAATAAATAAAAATTGCGCTAGTTGAAGAAAACCGAATCGCTGCACCGCTACGTTTACCCAAGCTTAAAAGACCGGTAAGACTTGAGACTTCAACCGCATTCAAAAAGAGGTAAGACCACCTACGAAGCGGGGTTAACACATGAAGGAGGAAAGACCACTTATATAGCGGGTCAGATATACCTCAAAAAGTGCCATTTAAATTTACTACAAATAACACACTAGCAAGATTGTCGCTCTGCTAAACAGACTGAATTTTTTACATCCATTTGGGAACTTTGCCACTCTATCCATTTGAACTTTGGTATTCTATCAATTGAACTTGGATATTATATGAACTGTTTGAAACTATTTTGTAACTAAGAATCTATCCAACAATATATCAAATCTGCTGTTTCAATATACGGACCACACTTCTTAGTAATATTTGTGGACATCGTTACGTTACTAGGAAAGGCTCAAAACCATCTGGGCTCTCTCATTAATATTTTATTTTATTAATATCTGTTTTTATTTTGTGAGCCATTAATGAAATATGTTATCTGTATAGATATACAGCTGTAAATTTTATATATTTTTATTTATTTATTTTTTTATTTATTTTTTTATTTTTTATTTTTTTTTTTCTCATCTTATGATTGTAATATAATAAATACTTATGATTGTATTAAAATGCATTTGAAATTTATATGAATAGAATACATTTATTCATCCTCAATTTATATTCCTATCTACTATTCTAGTAACAGTTATTTTTAGATTTGATTTACATCAGTATATCCAAACAATAGAGGTATACTTATTCCTATAGATATTTAATTTTCTATATATTTTAGTTAAAGTATATATAATATAAAACAGAATTTATGTTTACCTGATAAATTACTTTCTCCAACGGTGTGTCCGGTCCACGGCGTCATCCTTACTTGTGGGATATTCTCTTCCCCAACAGGAAATGGCAAAGAGCCCAGCAAAGCTGGTCACATGATCCCTCCTAGGCTCCGCCTACCCCAGTCATTCGACCGACGTTAAGGAGGAATATTTGCATAGGAGAAACCATATGGTACCGTGGTGACTGTAGTTAAAGAAAATAAATTATCAGACCTGATTAAAAAAACCAGGGCGGGCCGTGGACCGGACACACCGTTGGAGAAAGTAATTTATCAGGTAAACATAAATTCTGTTTTCTCCAACATAGGTGTGTCCGGTCCACGGCGTCATCCTTACTTGTGGGAACCAATACCAAAGCTTTAGGACACGGATGAAGGGAGGGAGCAAATCAGGTCACCTAAATGGAAGGCACCACGGCTTGCAAAACCTTTCTCCCAAAAATAGCCTCAGAAGAAGCAAAAGTATCAAACTTGTAAAATTTGGTAAAAGTGTGCAGTGAAGACCAAGTCGCTGCCCTACATATCTGATCAACAGAAGCCTCGTTCTTGAAGGCCCATGTGGAAGCCACAGCCCTAGTGGAATGAGCCGTGATTCTTTCGGGAGGCTGCCGTCCGGCAGTCTCGTAAGCCAATCTGATGATGCTTTTAATCCAAAAAGAGAGAGAGGTAGAAGTTGCTTTTTGACCTCTCCTTTTACCAGAATAAACAACAAACAAGGAAGATGTTTGTCTAAAATCCTTTGTAGCATCTAAATAGAATTTTAGAGCGCGAACAACATCCAAATTGTGCAACAAACGTTCCTTCTTTGAAACTGGTTTCGGACACAGAGAAGGTACGATAATCTCCTGGTTAATGTTTTTGTTAGAAACAACTTTTGGAAGAAAACCAGGTTTAGTACGTAAAACCACCTTATCTGCATGGAACACCAGATAAGGAGGAGAACACTGCAGAGCAGATAATTCTGAAACTCTTCTAGCAGAAGAAATTGCAACTAAAAACAAAACTTTCCAAGATAATAACTTAATATCAACGGAATGCAAGGGTTCAAACGGAACCCCCTGAAGAACTGAAAGAACTAAATTGAGACTCCAAGGAGGAGTCAAAGGTTTGTAAACAGGCTTAATTCTAACCAGAGCCTGAACAAAGGCTTGAACATCTGGCACAGCGGCCAGCTTTTTGTGAAGTAACACAGACAATGCAGAAATCTGTCCCTTCAGGGAACTTGCAGATAATCCTTTTTCCAATCCTTCTTGAAGGAAGGATAGAATCCTAGGAATCTTAACCTTGTCCCAAGGGAATCCTTTAGATTCACACCAACAGATATATTTTTTCCAAATTTTGTGGTAAATCTTTCTAGTTACAGGCTTTCTGGCCTGAACAAGAGTATCGATAACAGAATCTGAGAATCCTCGCTTCGATAAGATCAAGCGTTCAATCTCCAAGCAGTCAGCTGGAGTGAAACCAGATTCGGATGTTCGAACGGACCCTGAACAAGAAGGTCTCGTCTCAAAGGTAGCTTCCAAGGAGGAGCCGATGACATATTCACCAGATCTGCGTACCAAGTCCTGCGTGGCCACGCAGGAGCTATCAAGATCACCGACGCCCTCTCCTGATTGATCCTGGCTACCAGCCTGGGGATGAGAGGAAACGGCGGGAACACATAAGCTAGTTTGAAGGTCCAAGGTGCTACTAGTGCATCCACTAGAGCCGCCTTGGGATCCCTGGATCTGGACCCGTAGCAAGGAACTTTGAAGTTCTGACGAGAGGCCATCAGATCCATGTCTGGAATGCCCCACCGCTGAGTGACTTGGGCAAAGATTTCCGGATGGAGTTCCCACTCCCCCGGATGCAATGTCTGACGACTCAGAAAATCCGCTTCCCAATTTTCCACTCCTGGGATGTGGATAGCAGACAGGTGGCAGGAGTGAGACTCCGCCCATAGAATGATTTTGGTCACTTCTTCCATCGCCAGGGAACTCCTTGTTCCCCCCTGATGGTTGATGTACGCAACAGTTGTCATGTTGTCTGATTGAAACCGTATGAACTTGGCCCTCGCTAGCTGAGGCCAAGCCTTGAGAGCATTGAATATCGCTCTCAGTTCCAGAATATTTATCGGTAGAAGAGATTCTTCCCGAGACCAAAGACCCTGAGCTTTCAGGGATCCCCAGACCGCGCCCCAGCCCATCAGACTGGCGTCGGTCGTGACAATGACCCACTCTGGTCTGCGGAATGTCATCCCTCGTGACAGGTTGTCCAGGGACAGCCACCAACGGAGTGAGTCTCTGGTCCTCTGATTTACTTGTATCTTCGGAGACAAGTCTGTATAGTCCCCATTCCACTGACTGAGCATGCACAGTTGTAATGGTCTTAGATGAATGCGTGCAAAAGGAACTATGTCCATTGCCGCTACCATCAACCCGATCACTTCCATGCACTGAGCTATGGAAGGAAGAGGAACGGAATGGAGTATCCGACAAGAGTCTAGAAGTTTTGTTTTTCTGGCCTCTGTCAGAAAAATCCTCATTTCTAAGGAGTCTATTATTGTTCCCAAGAAGGGAACCCTTGTTGACGGAGATAGAGAACTCTTTTCCACGTTCACTTTCCATCCGTGAGATCTGAGAAAGGCCAGGACAATGTCCGTGTGAGCCTTTGCTTGAGGAAGGGACGACGCTTGAATCAGAATGTCGTCCAAGTAAGGTACTACAGCAATGCCCCTTGGTCTTAGCACAGCTAGAAGGGACCCTAGTACCTTTGTGAAAATCCTTGGAGCAGTGGCTAATCCGAAAGGAAGCGCCACGAACTGGTAATGTTTGTCCAGGAATGCGAACCTCAGGAACCGATGATGTTCCTTGTGGATAGGAATATGTAGATACGCATCCTTTAAATCCACCGTGGTCATGAATTGACCTTCCTGGATGGAAGGAAGAATAGTTCAAATGGTTTCCATCTTGAACGATGGAACCTTGAGAAACTTGTTTAAGATCTTGAGATCTAAGATTGGTCTGAACGTTCCCTCTTTTTTGGGAACTATAAACAGATTGGAGTAGAACCCCATCCCTTGTTCTCTTAATGGAACGGGATGAATCACTCCCATTTTTAACAGGTCTTCTACACAATGTAAGAATGCCTGTCTTTTTATGTGGTCTGAAGACAACTGAGACCTGTGGAACCTCCCCCTTGGGGGAAGTCCCTTGAATTCCAGAAGATAACCTTGGGAGACTATTTCTAGCGCCCAAGGATCCAGAACATCTCTTGCCCAAGCCTGAGCGAAGAGAGAGAGTCTGCCCCCCACCAGATCCGGTCCCGGATCGGGGGCCAACATTTCATGCTGTCTTGGTAGCAGTGGGAGGTTTCTTGGCCTGCTTTCCCTTGTTCCAGCCTTGCATTGGTCTCCAAGCTGGCTTGGCTTGAGAAGTATTACCCTCTTGCTTAGAGGACGTAGCACTTTGGGCTGGTCCGTTTCTACGAAAGGGACGAAAATTAGGTTTATTTTTTGCCTTGAAAGGCCGATCCTGAGGAAGGGCGTGGCCCTTACCCCCAGTGATATCCGAGATAATCTCTTTCAAGTCAGGGCCAAACAGCGTTTTCCCCTTGAAAGGAATGTTAAGTAGCTTGTTCTTGGAAGACGCATCAGCCGACCAAGATTTCAACCAAAGCGCTCTGCGCGCCACAATAGCAAACCCAGAATTCTTAGCCGCTAACCTAGCCAATTGCAAAGTGGCGTCTAGGGTGAAAGAATTAGCCAATTTGAGAGCATTGATTCTGTCCTTAATCTCCTCATAAGGAGGAGAATCACTGTCGACCGCCTTTATCAGCTCATCGAACCAGAAACATGCGGCTGTAGCGACAGGGACAATGCATGAAATTGGTTGTAGAAGGTAACCCTGCTGAACAAACATCTTTTTAAGCAAACCTTCTAATTTTTTATCCATAGGATCTTTGAAAGCACAACTATCCTCTATGGGTATAGTGGTGCGTTTGTTTAAAGTGGGAACCGCTCCCTCGACCTTGGGGACTGTCTGCCATAAGTCCTTTCTGGGGTCGACCATAGGAAACAATTTTTTAAATATGGGGGGAGGGACGAAAGGAATACCGGGCCTTTCCCATTCTTTATTAACAATGTCCGCCACCCGCTTGGGTATAGGAAAAGCTTCTGGGAGCCCCGGCACCTCTAGGAACTTGTCCATTTTACATAGTTTCTCTGGGATGACCAACTTGTCACAATCATCCAGAGTGGATAATACCTCCTTAAGCAGAATGCGGAGATGTTCCAACTTAAATTTAAATGCAATCACATCAGGTTCAGCTTGTTGAGAAATGTTCCCTGAATCAGTAATTTCTCCCTCAGACAAAACCTCCCTGGCCCCATCAGACTGAGTTAGGGGCCCTTCAGAAATATTAATATCAGCGTCGTCATGCTCTTCAGTATCTAAAACAGAGCAGTCGCGCTTACGCTGATAAGTGTTCATTTTGGCTAAAATGTTTTTGACAGAATTATCCATTACAGCCGTTAATTGTTGCATAGTAAGGAGTATTGGCGCGCTAGATGTACTAGGGGCCTCCTGAGTGGGCAAGACTCGTGTAGACGAAGGAGGGAATGATGCAGTACCATGCTTACTCCCCTCACTTGAGGAATCATCTTGGGCATCATTGTCATTGTCACATAAATCACATTTATTTAAATGAATAGGAATTCTGGCTTCCCCACATTCAGAACACAGTCTATCTGGTAGTTCAGACATGTTAAACAGGCATAAACTTGATAACAAGTACAAAAAACGTTTTAAAATAAAACCGTTACTGTCACTTTAAATTTTAAACTGAACACACTTTATTACTGCAAATGCGAAAAAACATGAAGGAATTGTTCAAAATTTACCAAATTTTCACCACAGTGTCTTAAAGCCTTAAAAGTATTGCACACCAAATTTGGAAGCTTTAACCCTTAAAATAACGGAACCGGAGCCGTTTTGAACTTTAACCCCTTTACAGTCCCTGGTATCTGCTTTGCTGAGACCCAACCAAGCCCCAAGGGGAATACGATACCAAATGACGCCTTCAGAAAGTCTTTTCTAAGTATCAGAGCTCCTCTCACATGCGACTGCATGCCATGCCTCTCAAAAACAAGTGCGCAACACCGGCGCGAAAATGAGGCTCTGCCTATGCTTTGGGAAAGCCCCTAAAGAATAAGGTGTCTAAAACAGTGCCTGCCGATATTATTATATCAAAATACCCAGATAAAATGATTCCTCAAGGCTAAATATGTGTTAATAATCAATCGATTTAGCCCAAAAAAAGTCTACAGTCTTAATAAGCCCTTTTTGAAGCCCTTATTTACAATCGTAATAAACATGGCTTACCGGATCCCAGAGGGAAAATGACAGCTTCCAGCATTACATCGTCTTGTTAGAATGTGTCATACCTCAAGCAGCAAGAGACTGCTCACTGTTCCCCCAACTGAAGTTAATTGCTCTCAACAGTCCTGTGTGGAACAGCCATGGATTTTAGTGACGGTTGCTAAAATCATTTTCCTCATACAAACAGAAATCTTCATCTCTTTTCTGTTTCTGAGTAAATAGTACATACCAGCACTATTTCAAAATAACAAACTCTTGATTGAATAATAAAAACTACAGTTAAACACTAAAAAACTCTAAGCCATCTCCGTGGAGATGTTGCCTGTACAACGGCAAAGAGAATGACTGGGGTAGGCGGAGACTGGGGTAGGCGGAGCCTAGGAGGGATCATGTGACCAGCTTTGCTGGGCTCTTTGCCATTTCCTGTTGGGGAAGAGAATATCCCACAAGTAAGGATGACGCCGTGGACCGGACACACCTATGTTGGAGAAAACATATTCAGTAGGTAACAAATATATTTTCTCTCCTAGTTTAATACTTTTTAGCTTTTAGTAGCGCCACTCTCAACTACAAATTATCTCAAATTCGTGACCAGGAAGGGGGTTTACAGAGAGAGGCAAAAGTATTTTAAGTCTAAGCGATGTTATATATATATCTCCGTTCATCCTAATGAGAATAATCCTTAGGCACACTTTGTAGACCTAAAATATGGTCTTTACAATGTAAGGCCCTTTCAGTACAAGAGGTACACAATGTTAGAGGGGATTCCACAATAGCTTCTAAACACATAGAACAATGAGATTCCTCAGTGTCAGACATGTTAAACAGACTAGTAATAACCACAGAAGTCGTTTAAACACTATTTATTGCTTTAAATAAACTTGAAAAAACGTGTACTGTGCCTTTAAGAAAATAAAAAGTGAACAATTTTTCCAAAACTGCTTAACGTTAATTTGTCTCAAAAATGAATTTAAACTTGTTGGTTTATCCAAAAATTACTGCACCACATTAGTAAGAGGAAAAATAAAGCTCTAAAGTAACTTAGATCAGAAAAATGTCAGTTTACTCCAAAAATACCCCCTGCACCTCACCACAGCTCTGTTGTGGCGCCTACCTGCCCCAGGGCACTTTCTTAACGACTTGCTAACACTCCGGACCAGAGATACACTGTCCAGGAGTAACCGGAGTTGCTGCTTGCTGCTGCTTAGACAGAAGGAAGTGTGCATCTGAACGCGTGAAAACAAGCCCCGCCCCTTAAGGCCGATGCTGGAGTAGGCCCAAACACAACCCCGCATGGTGAAGCGGTTTTACACACAAGCTAAGTGAAAAACATAATTTATGTAAGAACTTACCTGATAAATTCATTTCTTTCATATTAGCAAGAGTCCATGAGCTAGTGACGTATGGGATATACATTCCTACCAGGAGGGGCAAAGTTTCCCAAACCTCAAAATGCCTATAAATACACCCCTCACCACACCCACAAATCAGTTTAACGAATAGCCAAGAAGTGGGGTGATAAGAAAAAAGTGCGAAAGCATAAAAAAAAATAATTTATGCTTACCTGATAAATGTATTTCTCTTGTAGTGTGTTCAGTCCACGGGTCATCCATTACTTATGGGATATATTCTCCTTCCCAACAGGAAGTTGCAAGAGGATCACCCAAGCAGAGCTGCTATATAGCTCCTCCCCTCACATGTCATATCCAGTCATTCGACCGAAACAAGACGAGAAAGGAGAAACTATAAGGTGCAGTGGTGACTGGAGTTATAATTTTAAAATTTAGAACCTGCCTTAAAAAGACAGGGCGGGCCGTGGACTGAACACACTACAAGAGAAATAAATTTATCAGGTAAGCATAAATTATGTTTTCTCTTGTTAAGTGTGTTCAGTCCACGGGTCATCCATTACTTATGGGATAACAGAAAAGCTGAGGGGCGCTTACGTTCCTGGGTTAAGTCTGTGAGCTGTAGGAAAGCCGGTTGCTCTGTTGAGCAGGAAGTGGATCCACTGTGATAGCGTGTTGCAGGTGTCAGTGATAGTCTGCTTCCTGTGTCACTGTAGTGATGAGCGCTGCCTGAGACAGAGGGGGGTGTATTCTCCAAACACCTCCAGCAGGTAGTAGTCTGTGAAAAGAAAGCAAAGACAGGCGCAGCCCAATTCAAGTGTAGTATTCTTTAATTCAGTGTAAGTGCACACATACAAATGGCTACTTACAAAAGGCACAAATAAAATCTGCATATAAAGGTATCTTTACATCCAAACTGTGTTATAGTATAACATACAGCTATGAAACAAACTCTACGCGTTTCGTCTGAGAACGCCCAGACTTTCTCAAGAGATGAAAAATTAGAAGTGTTGCAAGCATGGTGCCTACCGGCTTTATAAAAGGGACCATTAATTGCATAATTAATTACCAGCCAGTCAGAGTGTGGTGATACTGATTGGCAGGTGAGCCTGTTAAGTAGGAAAAAAAAAAAAAAAAAAAAAAAAAAAAAAGCTTTGCATTATTGTATGTTTGAAAAACATATAGGATTTGTTCTTTGTTATCACCTTAAATGCAATAGTAAACGTTAAAATATAAACATAGATAAGAAAATGGACAATAAACTTTATGTTAAAAAACCTTGTATATTAAAAACTAGAAAAAATGTTAAAAGCAATATGTAGTTGTATGCACTAGAATTAAAACTCTGATGTTGTGTTTTTTAAAAAAGGTGTTTTTTAGTAAAACTACATGAAAGCTTGCAGGTCTAATTCTAGGTTTAGACCTGATGGTTGCATGGTGTTAAGTTGGTAAATCCACCATGATTCTCTGCGTCTGAGTGTTAGAAGCCTGTTTGGAAATTTATTGGGGGGTATCCAGTCTATGACTTGGATTTTGAGGGATGCAGGATTTGAATTGTGATGTAATTTAAAATGTTCTGGCACACTGTGTGTCATGAGGCCATTTTTTATATTATTGACATGTTCTCCCAGCCTTGTACGTATACTTCTTTTGGTTCTTCCTATGTAAATCAAATTGCAGCTACATTTTAGCAAGTAAACTACATAGGTGGTACTGCAGTTGCTCTTATATTTCTGTTTGAATGTAATGTCTCCCCCTGAGTTGGTAAAGGTAATCTCTCTATTTACATATTGGCACATGCCACATCTGGATACCCCGCATTTGTAGGTGCCGGGTTTTTGTCGTAACCAGTGTGTTTTATCCTTAATTATACAAGGTTTATTAGAATTACGCAATCTTGTGGGTGCTAAAATGTTTTTAAAATCCATATTTTTTCTGAAAGTTACCAATGGGTGATCTGGTAAAACATCGCCCAATATGGGATCTGCCTTTAACACACCCCAGTGTTTCTTTAGGATATTTTGTATTTCTCTAGAGCCCTGACTGTATGTTGTGATGAATCTGACATTGTTTAATGTATTAGATTGTCTCCTTCGTTTTGACTTGTCAGTAGGGAGTAAAAGAGTTTTCCTGTCCATTACATTCAAACAGAAATATAAGAGCAACTGCAGTACCACCTATGTAGTTTACTTGCTAAAATGTAGCTGCAATTTGATTTACATAGGAAGAACCAAAAGAAGTATACGTACAAGGCTGGGAGAACATGTCAATAATATAAAAAATGGCCTCATGACATACAGTGTGCCAGAACATTTTAAATTACATCACAATTCAAATCCTGCATCCCTCAAAATCCAAGTCATAGACTGGATACCCCCCAATAAATTTCCAAACAGGCTTCTAACACTCAGACGCAGAGAATCATGGTGGATTTACCAACTTAACACCATGCAACCATCAGGTCTAAACCTAGAATTAGACCTGCAAGCTTTCATGTAGTTTTACTAAAAAACACCTTTTTTTAAAAAACACAACATCAGAGTTTTAATTCTAGTGCATACAACTACATATTGCTTTTAACATTTTTTCTAGTTTTTAATATACAAGGTTTTTTAACATAAAGTTTATTGTCCATTTTCTTATCTATGTTTATATTTTAACGTTTACTATTGCATTTAAGGTGATAACACAGAACAAATCCTATATGTTTTTCAAACATACAATAATGCAAAGCTTTTTTTTTCCTACTTAACAGGCTCACCTGCCAATCAGTATCACCACACTCTGACTGGCTGGTAATTAATTATGCAATTAATGGTCCCTTTTATAAAGCCGGTAGGCACCATGCTTGCAACACTTCTAATTTTTCATCTCTTGAGAAAGTCTGGGCGTTCTCAGACGAAACGCGTAGAGTTTGTTTCATAGCTGTATGTTATACTATAACACAGTTTGGATGTAAAGATACCTTTATATGCAGATTTTATTTGTGCCTTTTGTAAGTAGCCATTTGTATGTGTGCACTTACACTGAATTAAAGAATACTACACTTGAATTGGGCTGCGCCTGTCTTTGCTTTCTTTTCACAGATTACTTATGGGATACCCATACCAAAGCTAAGTACACGGATGATGGGAGGGACAAGGCAGGAACATTAAACAGAAGGAACCACTGCCTGTAGAACCTTTCTCCCAAAACCAGCCTCCGAAGAAGCGAAAGT
>NW_026510798.1:0-101420 GCF_027579735.1 Bombina bombina | reverse complement strand
CCCGTTGCTCAGTGTGCCTAGAGGGATATGGCTGCACCTCACTGACGAGGCCCACAATAGGCCGAAACGTACGTCTGGGGTTTTGCTGTTTCTCTCGTTCAGAGAAGAATTGCCTGGTATTTCGGGGCTGGACTGCACTGTGAAGTCAGGATCAGACTGATATGCTTCAGGAAAGTTTTTCTCTGTGAAAGGCACATGTTGAGCAAAAAGAGGCTGCTTCTTGGGTGGTAACTAGCCATAGAACAAGCTATTATGCTATTGTTCGTTTCCAGGTTGAGCGCTTCTCTCTTTTTATTTATGCAAATTATGACATTTTGGGAAGTCTCCCTAAGTGTGATGCGGGAATCCAGACGTGGACCCGTTGCTCAGTGTGCCTAGAGGGATATGGCTGCACCTCACTGACGAGGCCCACAATAGGCCGAAACGTACGTCTGGGGTTTTGCTGTTTCTCTCGTTCAGAGAAGAATTGCCTGGTATTTCGGGGCTGGACTGCACTGTGAAGTCAGGATCAGACTGATATGCTTCAGGAAAGTTTTTCTCTGTGAAAGGCACATGTTGAGCAAAAAGAGGCTGCTTCTTGGGTGGTAACTAGCCATAGAACAAGCTATTATGCTATTGTTCGTTTCCAGGTTGAGCGCTTCTCTCTTTTTATTTATGCAAATTATGACATTTTGGGAAGTCTCCCTAAGTGTGATGCGGGAATCCAGACGTGGACCCGTTGCTCAGTGTGCCTAGAGGGATATGGCTGCACCTCACTGACGAGGCCCACAATAGGCCGAAACGTACGTCTGGGGTTTTGCTGTTTCTCTCGTTCAGAGAAGAATTGCCTGGTATTTCGGGGCTGGACTGCACTGTGAAGTCAGGATCAGACTGATATGCTTCAGGAAAGTTTTTCTCTGTGAAAGGCACATGTTGAGCAAAAAGAGGCTGCTTCTTGGGTGGTAACTAGCCATAGAACAAGCTATTATGCTATTGTTCGTTTCCAGGTTGAGCGCTTCTCTCTTTTTATTTATAAAATTATATTTAACTTAGGGGGGTGTTAGGGTTAGGGTTAGAATTAGCTTTAGGGGTTAAAAAATTTATTAGAGTAGCGGTGAGCTCCGATCGGCAGATTAGGGGTTAATGTTTGAAGTTAGGTGTCGGCGATGTTAGGGAGGGCAGATTAGGGGTTAATACTATTTATTATAGGGTTATTGAGGCGGGAGTGAGGCGGATTAGGGGTTAATAACTTTATTATAGTAGCGGTGCGGTCCGCTCGGCAGATTAGGGGTTAATAAGTGTAGGCAGGTGGAGGCGACGTTGAGGGGGGCAGATTAGGGGTTAATAAATATAATATAGGGGTCGGCGGTGTTAGGGGCAGCAGATTAGGGGTACATAAGGATAACGTAGGTGGCGGCGCTTTGCGGTCGGCAGATTAGGGGTTAATTATTCTAGGTAGCTGGTGGCGACGTTGTGGGGGCAGATTAGAGGTTAATAAATATAATATAGGGGTCGGCGGTGTTAGGGGCAGCAGATTAGGGGTACATAAGTATAACGTAGGTGGCGGTCGGCAGATTAGGGGTTAAAAAAATTTAATCGAGTGGTGGCGATGTGGGGGGACCTCGGTTTAGGGGTACATAGGTAGTTTATGGGTGTTAGTGTACTGTAGAGCACAGTAGTTAAGAGCTTTATGAACCGGCGTTAGCCCAAAAAGCTCTTAACTACTGACTTTTTTCTGCGGCTGGAGTTTGGTCGTTAGAGTTCTAAATCTCACTCCAGCCACGACTTTAAATACCGGCGTTAGAAAGATCCCATTGAAAAGATAGGATACGCAATTGACGTAAGGGGATCTGCGGTATGGAAAAGTCGCGTCTGGAAAGTGAGCTTTAGACCCTTTAATGACTGACTCCAAATACCAGAGGGCGTTAAAAACCAGCGTTAGGAGCCGCTAACGCTGGTTTTCACGGCTACCGCCCAACTCTAAATCTAGGCCTAAATGTATTTACAAGTAACAGTATGTATGTGCAAGAATAAAAAAAAGTTTAATAACAACAATAGCTACTTACTATTTTAATGGAATGTATGAGTTTGATGGGATGAACACAGTTTCTGAATATTTGGTGGAATATTAAAGACACTCGCATTTCATCATCAAGCATTTTTAAGCTTCCACTTCCTATCCATATATCAAGAGCAGGAGCAGCAATGCACTACTGGGAGCTAGCTGCAAAAAACAAACAATTTGACTTCTGACTTCAGCTCAGCATTTACGCTGCCGCCCTCAGAGCTCAACCATGTGATATGCGTGGCAGGCGGAAATTTGGAAAACCCCCCCCAAAAAAAAAGTTTTAAAAAAAATGTAAATTCGGAAAAAAATTGTGCTGAAGCAGGGACACACCTACACACTGCCGCCGACACACTAATGTGTCACGACGACACACAGTTTGGAAAGCACTGTTCTAAAGGATATGTTTCCTATATTTCATGTTAAGGGTCTCATGAGTGTATGAATTTACATTTTAAAATTTTGGAAGAGAAAAAAAACACAGTTCAACTCCATCCCCTTTTATTACTATAAAATTGACATTTAATGAACTGCCAACTTACAATTTTAAACTGATTTTAAAAAATGGTTTCTATGTAGTAACACATCAAATAATCCATATGTAAACTACGTTTTGCTGTACAATTACTAGATTTCTCACAATGGAAATTCTCATCACTAAAAAGATAGTGAAACTGATATGGCTGAAAGGTGCATCCAAGATGAAAGAAAGTGCTTTTAAAATAAAAACTCTCTGCAATGTTTACACATTAAAATACAATTTAGTGACATTGAACACCCATGAAACTTTAATAAACAACCCCAAACAAATTTACTATTATACCTACGGGAGCTGTGGAGATGTGGGGATATTATACATGTACACTATATACAATGTTTTAGTTATATGTATTTTATGGTATAACACTATAATATGTACTTTAATTATTGTCATGATTTTAAAAATCATGTATTTTGTTTTTGGCGTGCTTTTTTTCAATTTTTTTAGAAAGATGATATTGTGTTCATAAAATTAATATTTCATAGGACACAGTAACTGCGACATTCTAGTTTTAGTTATTTATTGACGATACAATTCTCATTGTTCTGAACTAATCATATTGCGGTCATAATGCTATAAGTGTAACTTATTCAGAAATAAGTATTGGCAATAAATAAATAATCTGTTGACTCATGTAAGTTATATTGACATGTAATACTGTCTAAGGCGGTTGTTTATATTAAACCTACAATGTATAGTAAAACGCCTCTTTGCAAGACTATCTTCAAACACTGACTACCTTCAAACACGGATCCCTTTTTAAAATATTGCCATTACCACAATGCTTTTATCACCAGGGCCTAAGTGTAAACAACAATTTTTGATATCATTTAGACAATATTTACATGACCTAATACAGCTTATACATGCAACATAACTGAGATCATCATGCCCTACCGCAAATCATGTCTGCCAGACCTTGCTGTGAGAGGACAGCATACGCAGCAATGCTTGTACAACGCCGTCCCCTGTTCGATGACGCACAATCAACCATTAGCAGAGCCTGACAATCATCCTGATCGGATCGGAAAGATTTGTGGAAGACAGTTTAAGGAACAGCTGTCTTAAGACCGATGCTACTTAACTATCGTTCAGATGAGCCTGAAACAACGGGCCTCCAAAGCATCAATCGCTACTTGGTAAATGGAGCCCCATGATTGGCTGGTGGGTATATAAATATATATATATCGAAAAGAAAGTAAATGCTCCAAACGCAAAGAAAAATCCAAAAATTTTATTTGTAATCCACTTGGGATAAAAAGAACCCATGGGGTTCCAAGGTAACACATAAAAGAACAGATGTACTTAGGTTGACATGTTTGGGCGAACTGTCGTAATCATAGCTGTTTCAATATACCTGTGTTACTTATTTAAAAGCAAACCTTAGATTTCATTGGTGCTAAGATTAACCAATACCTGTGTTAGATAAGTGTGTATCTAACACACAATGCTATTTTACTTTGCCTTTGGAGGATTTACTTTCTTTTCGATAACTACATTTGGACCAGGGACCTGAGGCAAAGGGAGCTCATAATCCCTCTCTCCTAACAGTGGATGTTCCACTCCATAGCTGAACAATAGTGATTGGCTTAGGTCGATCATGTGATCGGACACAAAAAAAACAAAATTATACAGTGGTGTCATTGTGTGGGTGTATTATTTTGCAGATCACCCATTAATATTTTGGTGGGTGATCTGTGAAGTGATGCGCTTGGATGGTGATATTATTAGCACTTTTTCACCCCCCTTGGGTATTTCAATTTCATTTTCATTTTCTTTATTGTATATGACAAGGTTTATGGAGTCTAAGGATGTTTTTAATATGTTATAAACATATAATATATCTCCATTATTAGTATCCTCTTCCATGGACATAGTCCATCATTTATGACACAAATATGAAATCATGGGATATGTAGATATGCCTTTTTTCTAGTTAAGACCAGCATAGTCTAAATCCCTATTGTTTCAATTTACTTTGCTAAACATATTCTTGTATTGTTTGTTTATGACTAAGTATGGATTGGTTTGTAGGTTGATTAGGGGGATCTTTCAAATGTATTATATTTTTTATATTACAGTTTTGTTTATGTATGTCCTTATATTTTGCTTGGCTTGTTATTATTACTATTCATATTTAAGTGTTTATTCTTATGCATCTACAGATTATGTTACACCATATCTAAGTTATCCACTTGTGTATATGTATACTTAGGGTTATAGTGTTTATCCCTTTAAATGTAACAAGCTGTTATCGCCCTGCGTGGCAATGATTTCTTTTGCTGTATACCTTTAAACCTTGCTGGTTCTAAATAAATATTTTTTAAAAAAAAGTTGTTTCAATTACACTTGCTTTTAGCCAATGAGGTTATCTCACCGTTCTTAAATAGGGCACACAGTTGTAGCCCATTATGTCTATGATTACTGTCTATTGACCGAAACTGGTCAGACAAGCCACTTTGTTTTGGATGCAGCTGTCCGTTTTCTGGATTTTACTCTTTGAATAAAGTTTGATTTTTAGCCTCAAATTTTTGGACTTTTTGTTCACCTTTTTTACACCTGGAATAGTAGTCAATTATTAATATTATTATTGGTTATTTGTAGAGCGCCAACAGATTCTGCAGCGCTATAAACAAAGGCAGAGTACAACAAAACAATTATAGTAGGGATCAAATGAGTAGAGGGCCCTGACAAGAGTCCCACTGTTGTAGTCAGCTCTTAAGAAGGTGATCTACAAATAGCTGGACTCTTAGGCATACATGCTAATGGGGGTTCAGGGGATAGCAATGGGGAACAGTAGAGTCTTTAGGGAGCACTTGAAGCTTTCAAAACTAGGGGAGAGTCTAGTGGAGCGAGGCAGAGAGTTCCACAAGATGGGAGCAAGTCCGGAGAAGTAAACGGGAGTGTAATGAGGTAACAAGAGAGGAGGAGAGTAGGAGATCATGAGCAGAGCGAAGGGGATGGGAGGGAGAGTATCTGGAGACAAGGTCTGAGATATAGGGGGGAGCAGTGCAGCTGAGGGCTTTGTATGTCAGAGTGAGAGTTTAATCCTAGAGGCAAGAGGAAGCCAGTGAAGGGATTGGCAGAGAGGTGCAGTAGATGAAGAGCGACGTGTAAGGAAGATGAGCCTGGCAGTGGCATTTATTATAGATTGTAAAGGAGCTAGGCGGCAGCTTGGGAGACCAGAGAGGACACGACTAAGTACTTTTTCCCATGCAGTTCACACAAATCTGCAGCTATTTTCTGCCATGGGCCTGCAGACAGCGGGGTAGAAATCAAGGGCTCCCTTCTCTGAGTAGGCGTTCCCGGCAAAAGTCACATTTTGAAACGTGGCTTGCAATGTCGGAACTGATCCCAGGCAACCATACCACTGTAGCTGCCCTTTCTCTGCACTTTGTAATTCCCAAGTGGCCATCATGAATCCTGCTTAACATCTCCTGTCTCATGCTAACAGGAATGACAATGCGGTCTTGGAACTACAACCTCTGTGACTGGTAAGAACTTAAAGACATCCAGGCTGCCCAGCTCTCGGGCCAACCTTCTTTTATGTACTTCTTATGTAACTTCTTGAAGGTCTGTATCTAAACGTGTCTCCTTTCTTATTTGCTCTAGCTTTCCTGACGAAATGGATTTGGATGCAAGAACTGAATCCACATACACCTTCACATCTGATTTCGTTGAGGATTCTTCAGCAGCAGCCAGCAGGAGCCTGGAAAGTGTATCTGCCACTACCAGTTGTTTCTCTGGAACGTTGAACCTGAGCAGCCTCATCAGAAGTCTCTGGCATCTTAGGGGTGTTTTGTCAATATCATAGCAGTTGATTAGAGGGACTAGCGGTTTATGGTCAGTCTCCAGACTAAAATTTCTCTAAACTCACTAAGTAATGCTGGAAGCTCTCACAGGCCCAAACTGCAGAAAGGCACTCTTTCTCAATTTTGGCATATTTAGCCGTCAGTATACGGGAACAGTAGGGGATGGGCTGTAGTTTGTTCTCATTCAGCTGCAGGAGGGTGGCCCCTAGCCCATAACTGTTCGCATCAGCACTAACCACTGTCTTTTTGGAAGGGTTGTAGAACCCTAACACTGGGGAAGACCCCAGCAAGGACTTAACCAGTACAAAAGCTTCTTCCTGTGGAGGACCCCTGACCCAGGCAACATCTTTCTTCAACAAATCTGTGATAGGGTGTAGTATGTGGATAAATCTGGAAGGAACCTGCCCAGATAATCCACAAGGCCCAAAATTTGTCTCAGCTTGTGTACATCAGAAGGACTTTTCATCTGTTCAATAGCAAGGATTTTATCAGGGTTCAGCTTGATGCCATCTCCATTGATGATATGCCCAAAGTAACATAACTCAGATTTTTTAAAATGGTATTTCTCTTTATTTTATTTCAGCCCAGACTCTCTAATGGTCTGCAGCACACAGCTCAATCACTGATTGTGTTCTTCCAATGTCATCCATGACGACTGCCATGACCCTTAGGAGGGAACTCATCTCTCTTTGAAAGATTTCAGGAGCAGAGGATAACCAAAGGGGAGTCTGTAGAAGCAAAACTGACCTACCGGTGTAATGAAGGTAGTCAGTTTGCGGCACTGTGGATCTAGAGGTATCTGACAGAAGCCAATGGAAGCATCCAGTGTAGAGAAGAACTTCACCCCAGTCAGTTTCACAGCTATGTCTTTAAGTGTCGGCAGCACACTTAACCGCCTCATTCAGCTTTTCAAATCTACGCAGATGCGTACCTTCCCGTTTTTCTTCGCAACAGGCATAATGGGACACACCAGTCAGTTGCTTTAACAACCTCCTCAATAACTCCCATATTCTTCATACGCAGAAGTTCCTTCTCCACTTGAGGCATGAGCGAGAACAGAATTCTATGAAGAGTGGTAATGCTGTATGGGACTGCATCACTTTTAAGGGATATATGGACTGGGTTGCAATTGAGTAGGCCCAATACACCAAACATGTCTTCTGAAATCTCATTCACTCATGCGACAAGGCCCAAACCCCAGACTGCTTTCCTGCTCAATAGGTTGTTAACACACTGACCTCTAATCACATGCACCCACATGGTGAATTTCCTCTGGCAAGAAATTTCCCCGCACAATCGATGCAGCCACCAGGACTATGAACTTTCGTTGTAACTTTCGCCAGCTGAAGCTGTTGAGGCAGTTTTATGAATGCTGCAAGGGACATTGCAGTGATGTCTGCTCCCGTGTCAATCTTGAAGGCAGCCTTGGCTCCCATTACAGTAAGGGTAACCCACCAATCTTCGTCTGAACCAGAACGTTCAACAACAGAACCTACAAAGGACACTTCTTGACCCTCCTGGTCACTATCTACCTGCATCTCCTTAATGTATTCAGTTTTACACGCCATTTCAAAATGGCCCATTCAGTTACACTTTCTACATCTTTTATCTTTAGCGGGGCATATGACATTCTGATAATGGGTACGGTTACACTACGTGCAGCAAGTCTGCTGCACCCATCCAATCTGGGCCTATCTGTTGCCCTTGCTCTACCGCTTACACTGTGCCTTTCACCTGCAGCTCTCCTGAACTACTGCACTTCATCCACAATACTCTCAGACCTCAGATCAGCACTTTGCTTTTTCACCAGTTCACTCTAGTGGGCCATCCTAATAGCCCCATCTAACGTTTATTCAGCCTCCAACTGTAGCTTTAGTTAGACCACAGCATCTGCAATTCCTAATAACTATTCTCTCTCTGGTTTGCTCTTCTTTAGCAACACCAAACTCACAGAATTCAGCTAGTTCATACAGGCTGCGCACAAATGACTCCACAGATTCTCCCACACGCTGAGCACGTTTGTGAAAACAAAGTGAGCACTGAGTTTGTTCATAACTATTTCAAAGTAAAATTGTTCCCCTTCTTAAAATGTAAAAGCATTAAACACAGGCTCCATATCTTTCCCCATAGAGAATTAACTTGTACTTCACCACTCTCCTTGTCCAGTTTGGAAGCAATCCTGAAGCGTTGAAACCACTGATGCCATGTGGGCCAAGCTGCAGGCTGAGAGAAATCAAAAGGCTTAGATGGGGTAAACTTCAACATCGTCATTACTCAGGAAACAGAAGCGCAGGCAAATACTTCTGACACCATGTCATGAGATGCAGGACACAGCATAGAAGGTACAACGCTATTTTATTGCAGAGCATAGAAGTATACAGCTTATACAACACATCTAACTTAGTAACTGCAACATAGACTATAAAGGCTATAAGCCACACCCCCGTGACATCACCTCCCACTCTCATCACACAAACTAAACTCTGCCTAGGGAAAGAAATAAATGAAAAATAAAATAAAACAATATATTGAACGTCAGTTTGCAATCACTAGTGTTAATATATATATATACTTGACAATATAAAACTTAATATCCATCTGATTTTAATATGGCTTGTTAAACAATCACATTAGCCATTACTAGTGAGATTATTGTCTTAGAAACTAGAATTTCTCCATAAATGGCATCTCTATAAAACACTTTTATATGTTTTGTCAAATTGGCTGGATTGCATATCTTAAAATGGATTTAATGTCTTTCATTTTGCTGACGGTCTTAATAATCATTTCTAAGACAATAATCTTCTGTTTGAATATTATAATTGCTAAAATATGCTGCTTAGAGAACATGCAAATGTGCCATTTACTGGATGATCCACTTCATATTAGACAGTGAGTTTAATTCTCCGTCAGTAACAATCCGTTGCACTCAGTTTAAGGTCACTTCTGCAGAATATATCAGATTTCGCCTTCTGCAAAGAAACTGTACAAAAAAAATCAATAATATTTCATTTGAGTTTTTAACACGCACTTGACAAACATATCTTATATTTATTTGGAGTTATGAGACACTGATTAAACTTTCTAGGTCTATGTATTGCATGTTAATGTACAGTGACCAAGATTATGAGTGTAGCGCAATACTGCACTTTCGTGAGTGAGATATTTGCACTTCACTCAGTAATACCAGCGCACAGAAATGTGCGCTGGCATTACAAGTCAGGCACAATGCGATTACGACCTTGCGTTCACATTGCCCAGAAGCATTGTGCTCACGAGTGCGCGCTTCCATAGATGCTGTGAGACATGGTAAACCATCTAGCACAGTGCAGGAGGAAAATCGTACAGTATTGGGCTGCAAAATAAAAATATAAATGTATATGAATATATAGATATATGTATATGTTTATATGTGTATATAAGCATTTCCTTGTGAAATGCTTGTGCAATGCTGCCCCCTGCAGATTTGCGGCCAATCAACCCGATCATATGCGATTGGCGGATAAGTTAAGGAGCAGCGGTCTTAAGACCGCTGCTTCTTTACTTATGTTTCCGGCGAGCTTGAAGGCTCGTGCAGAAACAGCTGCATATAGCAGCATTCGGCCCTATATGTCACCCTCGTCAAGTGAATCCTTTTCCATTTATACAGATGACCCTAGATATGAGGTATCATGAAAGGCTAATTGCAGAATATTCACATTACTCATCAACAAGAACAGATTCTTTTTTTATTTCCCAGAGAATCCTGTTTAGGATGTTAAATTACCAAGTACACTGGGGGTTGTGTAACCTCATCACACATTTTTAATATATTTTTTTAATGTTAATTAAAAGTATTTAAAAAATTCTTCCCCTTACCAAAATTAGCACTTGTATCCACCCCCAGTGTTGAACAAGGAACACACAGAGCCAATCATCTGTGCATATGCAGTGCAGACACTTTACAGTCAGAGGCTAGATACGTATACTGCAAGAAAAGCACTTAGTTAAAAAAATATCCTGGGTCAGTACAGCTGCAGAATATTTCCCTTTATAATTTCCCTTGAAGAATAAAGATACAATGTAGATGCATTTTGATCCCATGTCCACAAATAGTAAAACAGTTGTATATAGTGAGAAATAGCTTAACCTAATGGTTACCAGAGGCAGCTACACTGCATTATGTAATGTCTTGTAGCATTATCCGGCTACTGCAGGGTTAACAGTCACATTGTGCTACATTCTACTGCTCAGAGTATGAGGCCTATTTATCAAGCTGTCAACTGTGCTGCATTCGCCGGCACCAATTCACCTGACATCGCCTAACATTGCTGCCGCTGATCTGAATACGCACTCCATATTTAATAAAAAAAAGCTGTCAAAAAGCCGTGCACCAAGTACAGGGCGATGAGCAGCGGACTGTTGTTAATTAACAGTCATCGATCTCGCTGCTATTCGGCTATTTCTCAGCTTTACTTGTATACTATCACTAAGCACCGCCACTATACTAAAATGTTTAACCCCTATCCCGCCGCTCCCGGAGCCCACCGCCACTAAATAAAGTTATTAATCACAAAACCGCTGCTCCAGGAGCCCACCGCAACTCTAATAAATGTATTAACCCCTATCCCTCCGCTCCCGGAGCCCACCGCCACCTACATTATGTTATTAACTCCTAATCTGCTGCCCCCTACACCGCCGCCACCTACATTATGTTATTAACCCCTAATCTGCTGCCCCCTACACCGCCGCCACCTACATTATGTTATTAACCCTTATCCCGCCGCTCCCGCAGCCCACCGCAACTAAATAAAGTTATTAACCCCTAAACCGCCAGCCCCCCACATCGCCATAAACTAAATTAACCTATTAACCCCTAAACCTAACAACTCTTTAACTTTATATTAAATATTAACTCATCCCTGTCTTATAATAAATTTAAACTTACCTTTAAAATGACATTAAACTATATTAAATTAATAATTAATCTACCCTAACTTTTATACTAAAATTACATTAAACTACTAATTAAATTAACTATATTATATATTTAAACACCTAACCCTAATTAAATCATTAAAATTTACACTAAAAAATTACTAAATTACAAAAAATAACAAACACTAAGTTACACAAAAAAATAAACACTAAGTTACAAAAAATAAAAAATAAATTATCAAAGATTTAAACTAATTACACCTAATCTAAGGGCCCTATGAAAATAACCGCCCCCCCCCCCCCCCCCAAATAAAAAAAAACCCTAACCTACAATAAACTACAAATAGCACTTAAAAGGGCCTTTTGCGTGAAATTGCCCCAAAGAAATCAGCTCTTTTACCTGTAAATAAAAAATACAAATACCCCCCAACAGTAAAACCCACCACCCACACAACCCCCCAAATAAAAACCTAATCTAAAAAAAACTAAGATCCCCATTGCCCTGAAAAGAGCATTTGGGTGGGCATTGCCCTTAAAATGGCATTTAGCTCTATTGCAGCCCAAACCCTAATCTAAAACTAAAACCCACCCAATACACCCTTAAACAATCCTAACACTAACCCCTGAAGATTCACTTACAGTTTTGAAGATCCGACATCCAACCTCCAAGAAGCCAGCAGAAGTCTTCATCCAAGCGGCCCAAGTCTTCATCCAAGCCCGCAGAAGTCTTCACCCAGATGGCATCTTCTATCTTCATCCATCTGGCGCAGAGCGGTTCCATCTTCAAGACATCTGACGCGGAGCATCCTCTTCTTACGACGTCTTCTTCAGAATGAAGGTTCCTTTAAATGACGTCATCCAAGATGGCGTACCTTAGATTCCGATTGACTGATAGAATTTGAATTAAGGTTGAAAAAATCCTATTGGCTGTTGCAATCAGCCAATAGGATTGAACTTCAATCCTATTGGCTGATCCAATCAGCAAAAAGGATTGAGCTCGCATTCTATTGGCAGTTCCAATCAGCCAATAGAAAGCCAGCTCAATCCTATTGGCTGATTGCAACAGCCAATAGGATTTTTTCAACCTTAATTCCGATTGGCTGATAGAATTCTATCAGTCAATCGGAATCTAAGGGACGCCATCTTGGATGACATCATTTAAAAGAACCTTCATTCCGAAGAAGCCGTCGATTGAAGAAGATGCTACGTGTCGGATGTCTTGAAGATGGAGCCGCTCCATGCAGGATGGATGAAGATAGAAGATGCCGTCTGGGTGAAGACTTCTGCAGGCTTGGAGGAAGACTTCAGCCGCTTGGATGAAGACTTCTGCCGGCTTCTTGGAGGATGGATGTCGGATCTTCAAAACTGTAAGTGAATCTTCTGGGGTTAGTGTTAGGATTTTTTAAGGATTTATTGGGTGGGTTTTAGTTTTAGATTAGGTTTTGGGCTGCAATAGAGCTAAATGCCCTTTTAAGGGCAATGCCCATCCAAATGCCCTTTTCAGGGCAATGGGGAGCTTAGGTTTTTTTAGATTAGGTTTTTATTTGGGGGGTTGGTTGTGTGGGTGGGGGATTTTACTGTTGGGGGGGTATTTGTATTTTTTATTTACAGGTAAAAGAGCTGATTTCTTTGGGGCAATGCCCCGCAAAAGGCCCTTTTAAGGGCTATTTTTAGTTTATATTTAGTTTATATTTTCATAGGGCCCTTAGATTAGTTGTAATTAGTTTAAATCTTTGATAATTTGTTTTTTATTTTTTGTAACTTAGTGTTTATTTTTTTGTGTAACTTAGTGTTTGGTATTTTTTGTAACTTAGTATTTAGTTTTTTGCAACTTTGTAATTTTGTAGTGTAGATTTTAATTATTTGAGTAGGGTTAGGTGTTTAAATATATAATATAGTTAATTTAATTTGTAGTTTATTGTAATTTTAGTATAAACGTTAGGGTAGATTAATTATTCATTTAATATAGTTTATTGTAATTTTAGTATAAAAGTTAGGGTAGATTAATTATCAATTTAATATAGTTTATTGTAATTTTAGTATAATAGTTAGGGTAGATTAAATTTAATTAGTAGTTTAAAATAGTTTAATTTAAATCTAAATGTAAGTTTAAATTTATTATAAGATAGGGAGGAGTTAATATTTAATATAAAGTTAGCGGGTTGTTAGGTTTAGGGGTTAATAGTTTAATTTAGTTTATGGCGATGTGGGGGGCTGGCAGTTTAGGGGTTAATAGGTTTAGTAAGTGCTATTGATGTTGGAGGCCAGGTGTTTAGGGGTTAATACATTTATTTAGTTGCGGTGGGGTCCGGGAGCAGCGGGATAGGGTTGAATAACTTTATGTAGGTGTTGGCGGTGTCGGGACAGCAGATTAGGGGTTAAAAAGTATAATGCAGAGGGCGGCGGTGTAGGGGGCGGCAGATTAGGGGTGTTTAGACTCAGGGTACATGTTAGGGTGTTAGGTGTAAACTTAACATTTTTTTCTCCCATAGGAATCAATGGGATATCGGGCAGCACCGAACATAAGCTTTCGCTGCTTTCAGACTCCCATTGATTCCTATGGCATCCGCCGCCTCCAGGGCGGCGGATTGAAAACCAGGTACGCTGGGCCGGAATAGTAGCGAGTGTACCTGGTAGTTATTTGATAACTTGCAAAAGTAGTCAGATAGTGCTGAATTTGCATTCGTAACATCTGTAATGACGTAAGCATCGATCTGTGTCGGACTGAAACCGGCGGATTGAATATTACGTCACAAAATTCTACTTTTGCCGGTCTGTAGGCTTTGATAAATAAGGATAATCAAGCTCTCCACAATTACGCTGCGGAATTCCAGCATATTTGGGGTTGACGGCTTGATAAATAGGCCCCTATATCTGCAAAAATCTCATGGTAAGAACTCCATATCAGCTCTTTTCTATTTGCGATTTACCACCTGGGCAGCTTCTTTTAGCCCAATAATGCTTTTCATAGAGAAGAACTTCCCTGAAGTAAATCAGCCTGATGCCACCTAACAAGGTCAGTCTAGCCCGAAATGCCAGGCATTTACTCTCTGTATAAGGAACATCACAACCCCAGACGATCATTTCGGGCCTTCATTGGGCCGCGTCAGTGAAGTGCAGCCATATTCCGCTAAGCACATTGGGCAAAGAATCCACGTCTAGTTTCCCCTTTTATTCTTAGGGAGACTATATCAATACAGAAAGAGAAGTGCACTCCCAGGAATTAACACCAGCTCAATAACTTGTTAGCTTGTTCTATGGTGATTTACCAGCTGGGGCAACTTCTTTAGCCCAATAATACTCTTCATAGAGGAGAACTCTACTGAAGTATATCAGTCTGATCAGCCAAAGAAGGTCAGTCCATCCCCGAAATAGCAGGCAATCCCTCTCTGACAACCCCAGACCATTGTTTCGGCTAAAAGAGGGGGTAACTCACCATAAGCGACTGAGCTGTTGTTTGTTCCTGGTTTTTCTCTCTCTCTTTCTTTTTCTCTTTTTCTGTCTCTCTCTGTCTCTCTTTCTTTGCTCTATTTCTTTGCTTCTTTCTCTTTCTTTCTCTCTCTCTTCTCTCCATCTCTTTGTTTGTTTGTTTCTTTCTTTCTTTATCTCTCTCTCTCTCTTTCTTAATTTATCTCTATCTATCATTCTCTCTTTCTCTCACACTCTTGCTTTCTTTCTTTCTCTCTCTCTTTCTTTCTCTCTCTTTCTTTTTCATTCCTACCACATTAACTCTCTCTTTATTCTTTTCTTTTACAATTTTTGAAGAACACAGACACATTAGTATTAGCTTGCCATCTGGTGGACATAGATGTGTATTTGACGGAACACAATAAAAAGTATCTGCACAGCTAATATATTAAAGGGACACTGAATCCAAAAAAATTCTTTCATGATTCAGATAGAGCATAAGATTTTAAGCAACTTTCTAATTTATTCCTACTATTAATTTTTCTCCGTTCTCTGGCTATCTTTATTTTAAAAGCAGGAATGTAAAGCTTAGCAGTCAGCCCATTTTAGGTTCAGCACCATGGATAGCGCTTGCTTATTGGAGGCTTACATTTACCCACCAATAAGCAAGCATAACCCAGGCTCTCAACCAAAAATGGGTCGGCTCCTATGCATCACATTCCTGCTTTTTAAATAAAAATAGAAAGAGAACGAAGAAAAATTGATAATAGGAGGAAATTATAAAGTTGCTTAAAAGTGCATGTTCTATCTGAATCATGAAAAGAAAAAAATTGGGTTTAGTGTCCCTTTAATTAAAATAGAGAATTAATGTTAATATATTGGGGTATACTGTGGTGTAGCAACTGTTTTTTTAAGCTTTGCTGATGCTGCTTTAGAACATTTTTTTATTTCCTAAGCTTGGTGCCAGGTGTTATTTTTTGGGGGGCAGTGCAGTTGGGACTAACTTGCTGTAGAGGGGTCTGGGAGGTAAAACCTTTTTATTTGTTCCCTGATAAGAAAACAGCAGTTAAATAATTTAATATTTATTATCTTACGGCTAGATTTTGAGTTTTGTCGGTAACGACCCGTGTAGCTAACGCTGGCTTTTTTCTGGCCGCACCTTTAAAATAACTCTGGTATTGAGAGTCCACAGAATGGCTGCGTTAGGCTCCAAAAAAGGAGCGTAGAGCATATTTAACGCAACTTCAACTCTCGATACCAGAGTTGCTTACGGACGCGGCCAGCCTCAAAAACATGCTCGTGCACGATTCCCCCATAGGAAACAATGGGGCTGTTTGAGCTGAAAAAAAACACCTGCAAAGAAGCCACGTTCAGCTCCTAACGCAGCCCCATTGTTTCCAATGGGGAAACACTTCCTACGTCTGCACCTAACACTCTAACATGTACCCCGAGTCTAAACACCCCTAACCTTACACTTATTAACCCCTAATCTGCCGCCCCCGCTATCGCTGACCCCTGTATATTATTTTTAACCCCTAATCTTCCGCTCCGTAAACCGCCGCTACTTACATTATCCCTATGTACCGCTAATCTGCTGCCCCTAACACCGCCGACCCCTATATTATATTTATTAACCCCTAATCTGCCCCCCACAACGTCGCCTCCACCTGCCTACACTTATTAACCCCTAATCTGCCGAGCGGACCGCACCGCTATTATTATAAAGTTATTAACCCCTAATCCGCCTCACTAACCCTATAATAAATAGTATTAACCCCTAATCTGCCCTCCCTAACATCGCAGACACCTAACTTCAATTATTAACCCCTAATCTGCCGACTGGAGCTCACCGCTATTCTAATAAATGTATTAACCCCTAAAGCTAAGTCTAACCCTAACACTAACACCCCCCTAAATTAAATATAATTTTAATCTAAAGAAATTAATTAACTCTTCTTAAATAAATTATTCCTATTTAAAGCTAAATACTTACCTGTAAAATAAATCCTAATATAGCTACAATATAAATTATAATGATATTATAGCTATTTTAGGATTAATATTTATTTTACAGGTAACTTTGTATTTATTTTAACCAGGTACAATAGCTATTAAATAGTTAAGAACTATTTAATAGCTAAAATAGTTAAAATAATTACAAATTTACCTGTAAAATAAATCCTAACCTAAGTTACAATTAAACCTAACACTGCACTATCAATAAATAAATTAAATAAAATACCTATAATTATCTACAATTAAACCTAACACTACACTATCAATAAATAAATTAAATACAATTCCTACAAATAAATACAATGAAATAAACTAACTAAAGTACAAAAAATAAAAAAGAACTAAGTTACAAAAAATAAAAAAATATTTACAAACATTAAAAAAATATTACAACAATTTTAAACTAATTACACCTACTCTAAGCCCCCTAATAAAATAACAAAGCCCCCCAAAATAAAAAAATGCCCTACCCTATTCTAAATTACTAAAGTTCAAAGCTCTTTTACCTTACCAGCCCTGAACAGGGCCCTTTGCGGGGCATGCCCCAAGAAGTTCAGCTCTTTTGCCTGTAAAAAAAAACATACAATAACCCCCCCCCAACATTACAACCCACCACCCACATACCCCTAATCTAACCCAAACCCCCCTTAAATAAACCTAACACTAAGCATCTGAAGATCTCCCTACCTTGAGTCGTCTTCACCCAGCCGAGCCAAATTCTTCATCCAAGCGGAGGAAGAAGAGGTCCTCCATCCGGTAGAAGTCTTCATCCAAGCGGGGCAGAAGAGGTCTTCCATCCGATTGAAGTCTTCATCCAAGCGGAATCTTCTATCGTCATCCATCCGGAGCGGAGCGGCAGCATCCTGAAGACCTCCGACGCGGAACATCCATCCTGGCCGACGACTGAACGACAAATGACGGTTCCTTTAAATGACGTCATCCAAGATGGCGTCCCTCGAATTCCGATTGGCTGATAGGATTCTATCAGCCAATCGGAATTAAGGTAGGAATATTCTGATTGGCTGATGGAATCAGCCAATCAGAATCAAGTTCAATCCAATTGGCTGATTGGATCAGCCAATCGGATTGAACTTGATTCTGATTGGCTGATTCCATCAGCCAATCAGAATATTCCTACCTTAATTCTGATTGGCTGATAGAATCCTATCAGCCAATCGGAATTCGAGGGACGCCATCTTGGATGACGTCATGTAAAGGAACCGTCATTCGTCGTTCAGTCGTCGGCCAGGATGGATGTTCCACGTCGGAGGTCTTCAGGATGCTGCCGCTCCGCTCCGGATGGATGAGGATAGAAGATTCCGCTTGGATGAAGACTTCAATCGGATGGAAGACCTCTTCTGCCCCGCTTGGATGAAAACTTCTACCGGATGGAGGACCTCTTCTTGCTCCGCTTGGATGAAGAATTTGGCTCGGCTGGGTGAAGACGACTCAAGGTAGGGAGATCTTCAGGGGCTTAGTGTTAGGTTTATTTAAGGGGGGTTTGGGTTAGATTAGGGGTATGTGGGTGGTGGGTTGTAATGTTGGGGGGGGTATTGTATGTTTTTTTTTACAGGCAAAAGAGCTGAACTTCTTGGGGCATGCCCTGCAAAGGGCCCTGTTCAGGGCTGGTAAGGTAAAAGAGCTTTGAACTTTAGTAATTTAGAATAGGGTAGGGCATTTTTTTTATTTTGGGGGGCTTTGTTATTTTATTAGGGGGCTTGGAGTAGGTGTAATTAGTTTAAAATTGTTGTAATATTTTTCTAATGTTTGTAAATATTTTTTTATTTTTTGTAACTTAGTTCTTTTTTATTTTTTGTACTTTAGTTAGTGTATTTCATTGTATTTATTTGTAGGAATTGTATTTAATTTAATTATTGATAGTGTAGTGTTAGGTTTAATTGTAGATAATAATAGGTATTTTATTTAATTTATTTATTGATAGTGTAGTGTTAAGTTTAATTGTAACTTAGGTTAGGATTTATTTTACAGGTAAATTTGTAATTATTTTAACTATTTTAGCTATTAAATAGTTCTTAACTATTTAATAGCTATTGTACCTGGTTAAAATAAATACAAAGTTACCTGTAAAATAAATATTAATCCTAAAATAGCTATAATATCATTATAATTTATATTGTAGCTATATTAGGATTTATTTTACAGGTAAGTATTTAGCTTTAAATAGGAATAATTTATTTAAGAAGAGTTAATTAATTTCGTTAGATTAAAATTATATTTAATTTAGGGAGGTGTTAGTGTTAGGGTTAGACTTAGCTTTAGGGGTTAATACATTTATTAGAATAGCGGTGAGCTCCAGTCGGCAGATTAGGGGTTAATAATTGAAGTTAGGTGTCGGCGATGTTAGGGAGGGCAGATTAGGGGTTAATACTATTTATTATAGGGTTAGTGAGGCGGATTAGGGGTTAATAACTTTATTATAGTAGCGGTGCGGTCCGCTCGGCAGATTAGGGGTTAATAAGTGTAGGCAGGTGGAGGCAACGTTGAGGGGGGCAGATTAAGGGTTAATAAATATAATATAGGGGTCGGTGGTGTTAGGGGCAGCAGATTAGGGGTACATAGCTATAATGTAGGTGGCGGCTCTTTGCGGTCGGCAGATTAGGGGTTAATTATTGTAGGTGGCTGGCTGCGACGTTGTGGGGGGCAGGTTAGGGGTTAATAAATATAATATAGGGGTCGGCGGTGTTAGGGGCAGCAGATTAGGGGTACATAAGTATAACGTAGGTGGCGGTCGGCAGATTAGGGGTTAAAAAAATTTAATCGAGTGGCGGCGATGTGGGGGGGGCCTCGGTTTAGGGGTACATAGGTAGTTTATGGGTGTTAGTGTACTTTAGAGCACAGTAGTTAAGAGCTTTATAAACCGGCGTTAGCCCAGAAAGCTCTTAACTACTGACTTTTTTCTGCGGCTGGAGTTTTGTCGTTAGATTTCTAACACTCACTTCAGACAAGACTCTAAATACCGGAGTTAGAAAGATCCCATTGAAAAGATAGGATACGCAATTGACGTAAGGGGATCTGCGGTATGGAAAAGTCGCGGCGGAAAAGTGAGCGTTAGACCCTTTTTTGAATGACTCCAAATACCGGGGGTAGCCTAAAACTAGCGTTAGGAGCCTCTAACGCTGGTTTTCACGGCTACCGCCAAACTCCAAATCTAGGCCTTAATATTTTATAGTAAAGATGGTTGAGGATTACAAAAGGAATAGCTAGTTTAGCTACTGTTGTGTATTTAAGTTATTGTTAACTTAACTTAAGTTATTGTTATACTGTTGTGTATTTAAGTTATTGTTTCTCAGTCTTTCTGGGATTTAATTGTATTTATTTGCCATTTCAGTATCTTGTCTGGAATATATCAATTTAAAAGTATATTAATTATTTTTAGAATCTTCACACTTCTCTTAGTTTTTGGTTGATATTAACCAGTTTCTTTGCATTTTAAGTAACTGATTAAGCTTTTGATACAGATATCAGTTATCAAGTTTGATTTTCACTCACTTACCCTGGTGTTCTACTTAGTTACGGTGTGCGGAGTGGCCATTCCGAAATTGCACCATGGCACGGAAAGAGGCATAGGCCCTCATCAAAACAGAGAGAAACTAGCAAGGCTATAATATTATAGCTACTCAGGTCTCAGTCTTCATATTTTCCAAAATAGAGGAGATAAATGTAAAACTATCAACTATAATGGAGGAACTTAAAAATCAGAATACAAGGATTTCTGAACTGGAGCAAAGATTATCCAACTGTGAGGAGAAACAAAATGCTATAGATCCAAAATTTGGCCCGATCTTAAAACAAAACTCTAAACTAATCTAATCTGGTTCAGTTTGCTGAAGAAATTTTACCATCATTATTGAAGCTGAAAGGAAAAAAATCTAAATATACCGTGGAAAAAGCTCACAGAACAGGGAGAGTTCAGGATGTGCCGGACCAGAGATAGTCTCTGGCATTGGTTCTCTTTTTGAACTCATGGGAGCATGGATAGATGCTATTTTACAACCCATTGCCAGGAGACAGTTGAGCTACCTGGAGGATAGCTCACATCTACTTAGGAAATTAAAACAAATTGAGTGGCAGGATCATTACACGTGGATGGTGGTCGATATTTCGTCCTTATATACCTGTATCCCCCAGCTTTTGGGGGTTTTGATTGTTGAATCATTTTTGGCCAAAGAAATGGAACTGGATGATGTTATAAAACATTATGTAGGTGATATTCTGAGGTATTTATTATCTCATAATTTTTTCACGTTTGACCAGAAGTTTTTCCAACAAACATGTGGTACAGTGATGGGGGCGAAATTCGCCCCCTCGTTTGCCAATCTTTTTTTAGCCAGATGGGAGCTCATGCACATTTATGATTCTTATAATCCATGGTGTGAGGACATCATTTTTTATTTACGGTACATAGATGACCTAATTTTTATAGTGAAGAAACCATTAAATGACTCCTCATTCCATGGCTTTTTAAATTACCTGAATGATAATAACATGGGACTCAAATTTACAGGTACATACAACAGTATGCAGATAGATTTCTTGGATTTAACATTACAAGGGAAAGACAATGGTATTAGTACAAAAACATACAGAAAACCCACAGCTGGCAACACCATCCTACATGCCAAATCTCAACATCCTAAACATTTGATTCAGGCCATACCTAAAGGGAAATTTATCCGTTTGCGTAGGAACTCAAAATCAGATAAAGGGGCCTAGTTATCAAGCCGTCAACCTCAAATACGCTGGAATTCCGCAGCGTATTTGTGGCGAGGCTGATTCGCCTTAGTTATCAAAGGCTAGAGACCGGCAAAAGTAGAATTTTGTGACGTAAACTTCGATCCGCCGGACTCAGTCCGACACAGATCGATTCTTACGTCACTCCAGATGTTCCGCACACAAGTGCGGCACAATCTGACTACTTTTGCTAGTTACCCTGGAGGCGGCGGATCCCATAGGAATCAATGGGAGTCTGACCATAGCGAAAGTTCATGTTCGCTGCTGCCAGACATCCCATTGATTCCTATGGGAAACGTCTGCACCTAACACCCTAACATGTACCCCGAGTCTAAACACCCCTAATCTGACCCCCCCTACACTGCCGCAACTAAATAAAGTTATTACCCCCTAAACCGCCGCTCCCGGAGCCCACCGCAAGCTACTCTATACATATTAACCCCTAAACCGCCGCTCCCGGAGCCCACCGCAAGCTACTCTATACATATTAACCCCTAAACCGCCGCTCCCGGAGCCCACCGCAAGCTACTCTACACATATTAACCCCTAAACCGCCGCTCCCGGAGCCCACCGCAACTATAATAAATGTATTAACCCCTAAACCGACGCTCCCGGAGCCCACCGCAACTATAATATATGTATTAACCCCTAAACCGCCGCTCCCGGAGCCCACCGCCACCTACATTATACCTAGTAACCCCTATCCTGCCCCCCCTATACCGCCGCCCTCTGTAATAAAGTTATTAACCCCTATCCTGCCGATCCCGCACCTCGCCGCAACTAAATAAATAGTTTAACCCCTAAACCGCTGCTCCCTGACCCTGCCGCAACCTATATTAAATGTATTAACCCCTAATCTGCCCCCCCTACACCGTCGCCACCTATAATAAATTTATTAACCCCTATCCTGCCCCCCACTACACCGCCACTGTAATAAATTTATTAACCCCTAAACCTAAGTCTAACACTAACCCTAACACCCCCCTAACTTAAATATTAATTAAATAATTATATTGTAGCTATCTTAGGATTTATTTTTATTTTACAGGCATATTTCAATTTATTTTAACTAGGTACAATAGCTATTAAATAGCTTACCTAGCTAAAATAAAGAGAAATGTACCTGTAAAATAAAAACTAACCTGTTACAATTACACCTAACACTACACTATACTTTAATAAATTATTCCTATTTAAAACTAAATACTTACCTGTAAAATAAACCCTAAGATAGCTACAATGTAATTAATAATTACATTGTAGCTATTTTAGGAATTATATTTATTTTACAGGTAACTTTGTATTTATTTTAGCTAGTTAGAATAGTTATTAAATAGTTATTAACTATTTAATAACTACCTAGCTAAAAGAAATACAAAAGTACCTGTAAAATAAATCCTAACCTAAGTTACAATTAAACCTAACACTACACTATCGTTAAATAAATTAAATAAATTAACTACAAATAACTACAATTAAATACAATTACATAAACTAACTAAAGTACACAAAAAAAAAAGCTAAGTTACAAAAAATAAAAAAAATAGTTTACAAACATTTTAAAAATATTACACCAATTTTAAGCTACTTACACCTAGGAGTGGCGGACAGGTTATGGAGCAGCGGTCTTTGTGACCTCTGCTTCATAACTGCTGTCAATCTCACTGGCCGTCAATCTCCTTTCAGAGCTTGATAGATAGGCCCCTAGGGGTTAATAACTGTAATGTAGGTGGCGGGGATATCGGAAGCGGCAGATTAGAGGTTAATACAGGGAGTGCAGAATTATTAGGCAAGTTGTATTTTTGAGGATTAATTTTATTATTGAACAACAACTATGTTCTCAATGAACCCAAAAAACTCATTAATATCAAAGCTGAATATTTTTGGAAGTAGTTTTTAGTTTGTTTTTAGTTTTAGCTATTTTAGGGGGATATCTGTGTGTGCAGGTGACTATTACTGTGCATAATTATTAGGCAACTTAACAAAAAAACAAATATATACCCATTTCAATTATTTATTTTTACCAGTGAAACCAATATAACATCTCAACATTCACAAATATACATTTCTGATATTCAAAAACAAAACAAAAACAAATCAGTGACCAATATAGCCACCTTTCTTTGCAAGGACACTCAAAAGCCTGCCATCCATGCATTCTGTCAGTGTTTTGATCTGTTCACCATCAACATTGCGTGCAGCAGCAACCACAGCCTCCCAGACACTGTTCAGAGAGGTGTACTGTTTTCCCTCCTTGTAAATCTCACATTTGATGATGGATCACAGGTTCTCATCAGGTCAGGTGAACAAGGAGGCCATGTCATTAGATTTTCTTCTTTTATACCCTTTCTTGCCAGCCACGCTGTGGAGTACTTGGACGCGTGTGATGGAGCATTGTCCTGCATGAAAATCATGTTTTTCTTGAAGGATGCAGACTTCTTCCTGTACCACTGCTTGAAGAAGGTGTCTTCCAGAAACTGGCAGTAGGACTGGGAGTTGAGCTTGACTCCATCCTCAACCCGAAAAGGCCCCACAAGCTCATCTTTGATGATACCAGCCCAAACCAGTACTCCACCTCCACCTTGCTGGTGTCTGAGTCGGACTGGAGCTCTCTGCCCTTTACCAATCCAGCCACGGGCCCATCCATCTGGCCCATCAAGACTCACTCTCATTTCATCAGTCCATAAAACCTTAGAAAAATCAGTCTTGAGATATTTCTTGGCCCAGTCTTGACGTTTCAGCTTGTGTGTCTTGTTCAGTGGTGGTCGTCTTTCAGCCTTTCTTACCTTGGCCATGTCTCTGAGTATTGCACACCTTGTGCTTTTCGGCACTCCAGTGATGTTGCAGCTCTGAAATATGGCCAAACTGGTGGCAAGTGACATCTTGGCAGCTGCACGCTTGACTTTTCTAAGTTCATGGGCAGTTATTTTGCGCCTTGGTTTTTCCACACGCTTCTTGCGACCCTGTTGACTATTTTGAATGAAACGCTTGATTGTTCGATGATCACGCTTCAGAAGCTTTGCAATTTTAAGAGTGCTGCATCCCTCTGCAAGATATCTCACTATTTTTGACTTTTCTGAGCCTGTCAAGTCCTTCTTTTGACCCATTTTGCCAAAGGAAAGGAAGTTGCCTAATAATTATGCACACCTGATATAGGGTGTTGATGTCATTAGACCACACCCCTTCTCATTACAGAGATGCACATCACCTAATATGCTTAATTGGTAGTAGGCTTTCGAGCCTATACAGCTTGGAGTAAGACAACATGCATAAAGAGGATGATGTGGTCAAAATACTAATTTGCCTAATAATTCTGCACTCCCTGTAGTTTGATTTAGGTCGCGGCGATGTTAGGGGCAGAAGATTAGGGGTTAATAACTAATGTAGGTGGCAGCGATGTTAGGGGCAGAAGATTAGGGGTGTTTAGACTTGGTTTTAATGTTAGGGTGCTAGGTTTAAACTTAACTTTTTCTTTCCCCATAGACATCAATGGGGCTGCGTTACGGAGCATTTTTTTCCGCAATCACTTTTTTTTTCTGGTTCCCCCCATTGATGTCTATGGGGAAATTGTGTACAAGCATGTCAAATGACCGCTTGTATTTGGGTGAGGTATGGAGCTCAACCCCACCATATCGCCCGCACAAGCTGGGTTTTTAAAAACTTGTAATAGCAGCGCTATAGGGAGGTGAATTAACGACGCTTTTGTGGCGCTCGTTAATTTCCCTATAGTGCAGAAACTCGTAATCTAGCTGTATTTCAATTACATACAGTGGACAAGTCACAAAATTCCCAGGTAAATAATGAAAAAGATATATTTTCAACTTATTTTTCTAATCATAGAATAGTGGATGTATAGAGGCTGCTAAATCCACATAGCCTGGAGTATACTTGTGCCTCCAAGTCCCACAGCACTCTTCATAGATTGGATCTATTCCTAGTATCAGAATCTTTAATGACGAGGGTCACAGAAACAAAAATTCTGGAATTTGTTCTCTCGGATCACATTCCAATTATTTTAACATTAAGTGAGACACAAAAAAACAATTACAATGCCTTTTACTTTCCTAAATAGCTTTCTAAGTCGGTAAAATTGGTGAATTTCTGAGACAAAAATGGAATGAGTATAGTATTAACAACATAGGACATAAAGATAATATCACAATTTACTGGGAAGCAGCTAGAGCAACACTGAAAGCAGAGATTAAATCATAATTAATTAATTTAAAGAAAGAAGGTAACATGAAAAGTACAAATCTAGCAGCTATTCTCAATGCAGCATATACACTTTATAGGAAAAATCCATCTAAGGTAAATAGATACAATTATTTCAAAATCAAAAAAGAACGAGATCTCTTTCTGTTATGTTTAGCAGGAAAGACAATAGACAAAAATTGAACGCAATTTGAGAGATTCGGAAACAAGGCAGGGAAGTAACTAGCAAATTTGTTTAACAAAACTAAAAAGAAAGACCCCATTTTGACAATCAATGATGGGTTAAAAGCCAGTAATAAGATAGAAGATATATCCTCTCTGTATCAAAATTAGTTTAGAAAATGCAGAATCCTAAGGGAGAGGAAATTCAGGGTTTTCTGGAAAAAATAAAAATGCCTGTGATATCGGTAGAACATATGAAGGTCTTAAACGCATCTATATCTGAACAGGAAATAATTAAAGTTATGAAAAATATGAGGAAAGGGAAAGCACCGGGACCAGATGGTCTGCCACTCGAGTTCTACTGGTTATTAAAAGATGAGATTATCATCAATTTAAAGATTTTTACGAACACTATTACCTCTGTAATCAAAAAATAACAACTCAATTTAAGTCAGCAAACGTAATATTGTTACTGAAGGAAGATAAAGATCCTATACAGGTATCCTCATACAGACCCATATCACTCTTGAATCTTGATTACAAGATTTTTATGAAAGTTCTGACAGATTAAAATTAATCCTACCAAAACTCATCCATTCAGATCAGGTGGGGTTTGTAAAGGGGAGAACTTTAGAATTAAACATTTGGAAGATATTACATGTAATCTATCACTATAGTGAGGAAACTCGGGGGCACTGTCGGTCTGCTCTGCCGAAGGCCTTCCTGCTATTTTTGGATGCAGAGAAGGCCTTTGACAGAGTGGAGTGGGGTTTCATGTTTGAGACCCTGAGGAAATTTGGTTTGAAGGGGAACTTGCTAAATTTAGTTTCTAATGTATACTCAGATGCCAGTGCGAAAATATTGGTTAATAATTGTATTTCTTCTTCTTTTTCACTAGGCAGAGGCACCAGGCAAGGTTTCCCTATGTCTCCTCTTCTTTTCGATCTAGTCCTGGAACCACTGGCTATTAGAATTAGAGAGCTACTGCTTGGATTTAAATTAGGCAAAGTGCTATTTAAAATCTCACTCTTTGCAGATGATTTATTGTTGTGTTTAACCTCCCTGGAAAAACAAGTTACTGAAACTATCAAATTATTAGAAGTTTATGGGAAAGTTTCGAGATACAAAATTTATTTTTCTAAATCCAAAATCCTTTGGTTAAAAAATCCTATTTTAGACCAGACATATTCCTTTTTAGAAACAAAGATCTTAAAGTATCTGGTTATCTATCTTACGGCAAACACAGCTAATTGGTGTAACAAAAACATAACTTCAATGCTCCAAAATAATGCTGATAAGCTAAAAAAAAGTGGGTTAACCTACCTCTTTCCCTCTCAGGCAGAGTGGCAGCCTTAAAGATGTTCATCCATCCAAATAATTTGTACCCTCTTAGGATGCTGCCTCTTGCAATAAAAGTAGAAGATGTTAACAAGTTTCTTAAAGCACTGAGATATTTTCTTTGGCCAGGAAAAAAACCTAGAATTAGGCTAGCTAAAGTATACCTCCCTTTTTCCAAGGGAGGATTGAAACTAAATAATATCAGGATGTATAATCGCGCAGCATTGTTGAGATTTTCGTTAGACTAGCTAGCTCAAACAGACAACTTTACCAATTGTAGTATAGATGAAGCAATTTGCGCTCCATTTGCTCCCACCTTTATCCTCCATGCATCAAATAAAGAATTGGGTCTAGGATTTATTCCCATCCTTTTCTAAAAGATATTCTTACAGCCTGGAGAGCTATGATGAAAGGTATGGGAGGTAATTATAGTGTTTCAAAACAGCTTCTACTAACAGGTAATCTCTGGATTACAAAGTAGAATATTCCAATTTTGGGGAAAAAAAAAAATCAGTTCCATTAACCATCTAGGGGATCCTTTAACTGAACAACCCTGGAATTTTAAAGACTATAAAAGGGTATACAAGGTTCCCAAAAAAGAATGGTTATATTTCATGCAGACGAAGCACTACTTACTCCAGATGATAAAAAATTCCCCAAACCTTTTTCAAAAACATCCCATTTTAGACTGCCGTAAGAACAAAAAGGGTCTATTATCACTGATATATAAATTGTTACAAACTCCTTTAGAGGAGGAAATAACTAATGAGAGTGGAGGGCCCTCTAGTGGGCCTGTAACATAGAAACATAGAAACATAGATATTGACGGCAGATAAGAGCCATAGGCCCAGCAAGTCTGCCCCACCTTACCTAACAGTATAAACTTATCTAGTTCGTAGGATAGCCCTATGCTTGTCCCATGCATTTTTAAAGTCCCCCACAGTGTTTGTTGCTACTACCTCTTGAGGAAGTTTATTCCATAAATCAATCACTCTTTCTGTAAAGAAGTGCTTCCTCAAATTACTCCTGAATCTACTACCCTTTAGCTTGAGCTCATGACCCCTTGTTCTTGAATTTTCCATTTTATGTAAAATACCCACAGCCTCAGTTTTACTAAACCCTTTAATGTACTTGAAAGTTGCTATCATATCACCTCTTTCCCTTCTCTCCTCTAAGCTATACATATTTAGGTCATTGAGCCTATCCTGGTAAGTTTTATTTTTTAGACCATGTACCATTTTGGTAGCCCTCCTTTGCACAGATTCAAGTTTGTTAATATCCTTCTGAAGATATGGCCTCCAGAACTGCACACAATACTCAAGATGAGGCCTAACTAATGATCTATAAAGTGGCATAAGAACCTTACTATTTCTGCTGCAAATACCTCTACCAATACATCCAAGCATTCTGCTAGCCTTACTCGCTGCCTTACTACATTGTTTACTAAGTTTTAAATCATCTGAAATAATAATTCCCAAGTCCTGTTCCTCGTCTGTAACAGTCAGTAAAGTGTCATTGAGTCTGTAATTAACATTTGGATTTTTCTTCCCTAAATGCATTATTTTACACTTTGCTGTGTTAAACTTTAGATCCCAGTCGTTTGTCCAATCCTCCAATTGTTGTATATCACTTCTCATTTTGTCTACCCCCCCTGGAACATCCACTCTGTTGCAAATTTTTGTATCATCTGCAAAGAGACATACTTTCCCCTGTAGCCCTTTGCTGATATCGCAGATAAATATGTTAAACAAAACAGGCCCCAGAACTGACCCCTGAGGAACACCACTAGTAACAGCCCCCTCTGCTGAATGAACTCCATTTACTAAGACACTTTGTTTTCTGTCCTTAAGCCAGCATTCCACCCAGTTCACAATTTTTGAATCTAGACCAAGGAGATATAGTTTGTGAATAAGTTTATTGTGTGGGACGGTGTCAAATGCTTTGCTGAAATCTAGATATGCTACATCAACTGCTCCTCCCTTGTCTAATACTTTTGTTACATAATCAAAGAAGTCAATTAGATTAGTCTGACATGATCTCCCTGAAGTAAAACCATGCTGATTTTGGTCCTCTAAATTGTTTGTCTTTATGTAAGTCATAATTCTTTCCTTTAAGAGGCTTTCCATTAATTTCCCTACTACTGAAGTTAAACTAACTGGCCTGTAGTTGCCAGATTCTTCTCTACTGCCCTTTTTATGAAGAGGTATTACATTTGCTATTCTCCAATCATCTGGGACAGCTCCTGTTAATAGTGACTGATTAAACAGCATTAAGGGATTACCAACTTGAAGTCTGGAGGATTGTAGAGTGTGTTTGTTACAATGTTGCAGGAGAGGAGGAGGTGTTTTGTGCTTACCTTTATAGGTTCCTGCAGCAGGGTGTCCAGCCTCTTTTCGGTTCCAGACTTCAAGGAGAAAGTTTCTGCTGTATTCCTGAAGTAATAGTTGGAAATGGATGGATCCAGGAGGAAATCTCTGCCACCTAAGAGATACAGGGAGGTTGTGGAAATGGCATCCAGGAAGAGAGGACCTGCAAGACAGATGGAGGAGCATGGGTCTGATGAAGTGTTACCCCCTTCCCCCCAGAAAGATAGGCCCCAGAGGAGTTTTAATAAAGGGAAGGGGCCTGCCAAGGGTGGGAAAGGGGGACCAGGGCCCAATGCTGGAGCGGGTAATATTGCCCCTGCTGGGGAGGGCCAGGCGAGGCCTGGTTTAGGCCATAGTGAGGATGGGTCAGGGCCTAGTGTAGGTCATCAGGGCCCTCTGATATCAGGGACGCCTAGTAGTAGCCTGGTAGGGGGCGAGGTGGCAGGTCAATTAGCGGCTCTAACACCGGCGGCCGTGGCGGTGGTCCTGGCCTTGGCCCAATCATTGTCTCATTTACCCCTTGGGCATGGGCATGGCCGGATCGCGGCCCCGGCGGCCGGTGGTGGGGCTGTAGTAGAGGCCGGAGGTGTGGGGCTTGCATCGCAAGCTCAGGCAGAGTGCGCAGCGGCACCCGCCCTCTCGGATGGCGGATCACGCGAGATGTACTTCTCTAGTTCAGAGGAGGAGGATCGCGGCCGCCATCTTGGAGGGCGGACAAGTGGAGGAGATGCCACGCGCGACAGGAGCGGCCCAGGTAACTTGGGGAGGCTTCCGGTCACGGGTGGTGGGACAAACGGAGGCTCAGGAGGGCAGCGGGCGCAAGTACCTGGGGTGGCCAGGGCCGCAGGCGAGACAGAGGCGCGAGACAGTGGAGGAGAAGGGCCCAGTACAAGCGCGTGCGGCGGTCAGAGGCCTGGGCACTACAGCGCATGCGCGCATGGGTATTGCCGCTTGCGGTTTGACAAGTGGAGCAAGTGTGGCTGGAACAAGGGGGCCGAGTGTGAGCAGTGAAGTGGGGTCAGGCATGGTGGTATCCCGGTCAGGGGCACAAGCAAGCTTGCATGGTGGCACGAGCGGCAGCATGGGTATGGCTGGGCACACTGTGAGGAGACAAGGGGGAGTAATGGATGGAAGTGACAGGAGATTTTACGGGCATGACTATGGAGAAAGAAGGGGGCGCATGCGGGGATAACGCATGTTGTTGAGGATAGAGCTCTGCATGACAGGTGTGGTGAGGTGATGCATGGAGGACACAGAGGTGTGGAGCTTGCGAACCATGAGCAGTGCGGTGTGAGACAGATTGGGCCCGTGTGTTTTGTGAATGATGCCCAAGGGCATAGTGGCTTGGTGCAGGAAGAAGTTATAAGAAAGGCAGTTGAGGCTGCGCTGCGTGAAGTGGCCAGGCAACAGGCCCCCCAAGGGTTGAGCGCCCACACCCTGGAGGGGCCTGGTCAGGAAGCCATGATAAGAAGGGCTGTTTCGTCAGCCCTGGGGGTGAATACTGTGGGGGAACAGAGGGTGGAGGGTAGGAATGTTTCCTTTGACTCACCACCTGTCGGCCAGAGTACTCCCCAAGTTACTTTGTCTCCACAGGTACAAAATAGGACGGCATCAACAATGGCTTCTGAGGCTTCCAGTTCATTGGTGGTGGCGGGTCCAAGCAGGGAACAGGCTGGTCATCCAGGAACATCTGCACAAGCACCCGTCGATGCTGAGGGAACTGGAACTCATGAGTACTATGCACATCAAACACTACACGCTGACACGGGGTCTTCAACTAGTGGGTCAGGTTCAGAGAGTGGAGAGGACCTGGGGCTGGTTGGGAAAGGGCAGCATAGGATGTTTAGATGGATCAAGAAAATGGCAGCGGGGCATGTGAAGGATAGGGCTGGGGGACCGGGGCCTGCGGACGAGGAGCACGGGCCTAGTGGGCCTGGGGGCAGTGGGCCAGGGGTCCCTGTGCCGCGGAAGGTGGCCGCGCAAGGGAACACATACCCATGCCTAGTACATTCACTGTATGGGCATCTGAAGACAAAAGTAGTAAAAAAGATACTGGAGGGTCGATATGTGAATATCTTCGACCTCTCACTAGATGCGTTTCGGGCAAAAGAGAGGGCCCTGGATGGGTCTGGGCCAAAAAAGGTGCGCAGACTTGAAACATATGAAGAATGGCTTAAATGTTTCAGGGTGCTAGTGGCTTGTTACGTGGATAGGTGGCCGCTACAGGGCCACAACCTCTTTAAGTATCAGGAGACTATCGAGGACATCCACGCTAGATTCAAAGAGGGGGCGTGGAGAGAGTATGACATGGCCTTCAGGAGGAAAATGGTAGGAAACACCTTACTGCATTTCGGCACTCAAGACATGCACTTGTGGTCGAAATTGGGGCTGGAAGGAGGCGCAACGCCACCCGCCCAGGCGCGGCAAGGGTTTCCCCGGCCGGGCGTGAGGACGAGCAGGCGGGGATGTGAGTGCTGGAAATTCCAGGACAAATCGTGCGAGAGGGGGAGCAGTTGCTCCTTTCGGCACATCTGCAGATACTGCGGAGGCCCCCACTCAGGGATGGATTGCGTTAAATACAAGGAGCAGGGGCAGCTTAAACCAGCTCAGAAACCAGGAGCTGTGGGCAAGGGCCCCAACCCCGCTTAAGCTGCCTCCGATGCTAGCATGGCTAGCTAATTACCCAGACCGGGAGGCGGCGGAGCTGCTTCGGGCCGGTCTGGAATGGGGTTTTGAGATACCAATCTCGAGAGAGGTACTGGGAGCAAAAGGGCACAAGAATTTTTAAACGGCCTACGAATTCCCTCACGTGGTGAGGGAGAAATTGGCCAAAGAATTGGCGATGGGGCGGGTGTCGGGCCCGTTCGCCGATCCCCCAATTGACGGCCTGGTGGTGTCGCCTTTGGGAGTGGTGCCGAAAAAGGACCCGGGGAAGTTCAGATTGATTCATCACCTGTCCTTTCCAAAAGGGGAATCGGTCAATGACGCGATTGACCCCGAACTCAGTTCGGTACATTATCAATCCTTTGATAATGCTCTAGAGGTGGTCAGGGCTTGTGGCCCTGGTGCGCTGATGGCAAAACTGGACATTGAGTCCGCATTTAGGCTATTGCCGCTTCATCCTTCAGCTTTCAGGCTTATGGGGATGAGGTTTGAGGGTTCTTACTACGTGGACAGGTGTCTCCCAATGGGGTGTTCCTTGTCCTGCTCGCTATTCGAGTGTTTCAGTACTTTTCTGCACTGGGTAGTCGAGACAGCGTCTGGGGGTGGGGCGATTGCCCATTACCTCGACGACTTCCTATTGGTGGGGGGAGCTGGGGGCGCTGAGTGCGAACGACTCATGAAAGTCATGGTAGACATGATGGCATGTTTTGGGGTACCACTGGCGGATGATAAGACGCAGGGTCCCTGTACGTGTATAACATTTCTGGGAATAGAAATTGACACAGTACATGCTGTTTGCAGACTGCCGGTGGATAAGGTGCAGCGGATGTTGCAGACGGTCTGGTCAGTCAAGGGGAGTGACAGGGTCCCCATTAGGGAGGTCCAGTCATTGCTGGGCCTCTTGAACTATGCGGGCTGGGTGATCCCCATGGGAAGGGTTTTCAATCGCCGTTTGGAGGGCCAATTGAAAGGTCCTTCTGGGCGAGCGAATTGGGCCTGCATAACGGATGAGATAAAGGAAGATTTGGGAGTTTGGGAAAACTTCCTGGAAAACTTCAATGGGGTTTGCCTCTGGAGGCAACCACCAGTGTCCAATCAAATACTGCACCTCTTCACGGATGCGGCAGGGAGCTCCGGTTATGGGGCATACCTGGAAGGGGAATGGAGTGCGGCTCCATGGTCCAGCGAATGGATAGCAGCTGGGTGTGTCAGGAACTTGACTCTATTGGAGTTGTTTCCAATAATCGTAGCGGTGGAAATATGGGGGGATAAGTTGGCAAACAGGTCGGTGGTATTCTGGACAGATAACCTGAGTGTGGTGTACGCCATTAATCAGTTGTCGGCGGCTTCACCTAATGTCGTTCGCTATCTGAGTCACCTTGCAGCTCAACATCTGCTTCACCGCCAAACACGTCCCGGGAGTGCAGAACGTGATAGCTGACGCACTCTCTCAATTCAATTGGGGGCAGTTTAGGAAAGCAGCACCCAAGGCGGCGAAGGAGGGTCTAATGTGCCCATCTTATCTTTGGCAGCTGATGAAGGCTCGGTTTAGTTAAGGCGTCCTTGGCTCCGAAGACCTGGGCCACATACCTGGGCCACTGGAACAGATGGGAGGCTTTCTGTCATCAGAAGGACGTACAGGTACAAGGGGCCACTAGGGTGCATGTGTTGGAATGGCTGGCATTGCTGAGAAGGGATGGAGTTAGCAAGGCTGAAGCTGCGGGTAGGCTATCAGCAGTGGCATTCTTTAACAGAGCGCTCGGTTTCAGGGATCACTCCAGGACGTTTTTGGTGCAGAAAGTTCTGAAGGGCTGGGGGAGAATGGTGCCAAGGGTTAAGGACCCCAGGGAAACCATCACGGCCAGTAGACTGAGGCAGTTGGCGTTCGGTTTATAGGAAGTGTGTAAATCTGTGTATGAGATATTACTCTTTCAAACGGCTTTTGCAATAGCATTTGCCGGGGCCCTTCGGGTGAGCGAGTTAGTCTCATCATCCAAAAGGGAGGGTTCAGGGGGAGTCCTGGCGAAACATGTGCGGTTGGCGCAAGGGAGGGTGCTATTATTTGTCCCACGGTCCAAAACGGATAAAGAGGGTAGCGGGACTTGGCTACCTCTGGCCAAACAGGAGGAAGCGTTATGCTGTCCGGTCCGTTGTGTAGAGGAGTTTTCTAAACTCCGGCTGGCGCAGTGTGACCAGTTTCTCATCCATGAGGACGGGTCAGCACTGTTGGTATTTCAGTTTCGTAGAGTGCTCGCGAAAACAGCGGTGGTTGCGGGCCTGGATCCCAAGAGGATCGCTGCCCATTCGTTCAGGATTGGGGCCGCGACTAGTGCGGCAGAGAAGGGTGACTCCCCGGCAGAAATAAAGAGACTGGGGAGGTGGAAGTCAGCGCAGTTCAAAGTATATGTTAGGCCCACACCGGGAACGCATTGCTGAAGCAGATGCTGATCGAGACTCCTAGAGGTACGGGCAGGGTCTCAAAGGGGGTTCCCCAAGCGTCACGGGTGGTGTGGGTTGGGGAGGGACGGGAGCTGAAATTGGATTGAACTGTGGGGTTTGTGTTAGGGGTCAGAGCGTTGACCGGCTAATAGGGTATCGTCTGTTTCACCAGGTACATTGGGAAGTTCACCCACGGTTCAAGTTTGGATAATAGGCCACTCCTTTATCCATTGGGCTTCCATCAGGGCGCTGCGGACGCCGGAAGGGCAGCAGCTTGGATTCCAAACGTCCAGGGCCAACTTCCGGTGGTTAGGACGCAGGGGTCTTGTTTGGGACGATTTGCCAGCATTGTTGCAGGAGGCACACAAAAGGTGGGGGCAGCCCCACGTGATAGTGCTAAACCTGGGAGGTAATGACTTAGGGTCATTTCCGGCTTTAGACCTTATTAAAAGGATGATAGCCGATATTAAGTGGGTCCACACGTGGTTGAAGGAGGTCAAAATCGGGTGGTCCAATGTGGTTGCTCGGCTGCATTGGAGGCACATTGTGACCCAGAAAGCGGCTTATAACGTGCGTAAGAAGGTCAATAGAGAGTTGGGGAGAACGGTCACTGCCCTGGGGGGCTTCGTGATTCGTCACGATGGAATAACGGCTGACAAAAAGGACCTATTTCGACCTGATGGGGTACACCTGATGGATGTTGGGTTGGACATATTCCTAAAAGACATTAGGAACGCTTTGTTAAGAGTTATTTAGTTTAAAAAAAAAAAAAAAGTGTGGTTAATTGTTAATTGTTATTTAAGTTAATTGTACAGTTGGGAATGTTTTGCTATTTATAGGTGCCTGTCGGTTTGTATGTGGCGGCAAGAGAATGCTTGGCTCTTGTGGCGGGTGGTCAGGGCCCTGGGGAGCAGGCACCGAGAGGGAAGAGTGACGGTCTAAATTGGGGAGGGGTTACGCCCGCCAGGCGCCGGCCTGGGGGTCCTCTCCCTTGCGAATAAGTCTGAATATCTCTAAACCATCACAGCTCTCTCTCAGTGCCATTGGGCGTGAACAGCCGGGTGTCACGCTGCAAACACCGAAAGGGGCCTTGACCTTCTGCTTAAAGGGGCTAGGTTAGGGAAAGATGCCGCCAACATTGTGTTACGAACTTGTCGCCAAGTTTGGTATTAAGAGTTAAAGTGCCTAAGATAATTGGTTAACACTTAGGTACTAGTTATCCGTTTATGTTAATAAACGTGACCGTGACCGGTCTTTTCTCTCACAACATGGTGTGTTTGTCTTTTATTCAGGTGTATGCTACACTACGTAGGACGTAATAGGGGGTTAAGACCTTAATGATATAACAACAGATGGGATAGGATTTCCCCTAACTTTAGCAATGGATTTAAAATTCAAAAAAGTTTTTCGGTCATAAAGGCTGTAACCAATTCTGCTAAAATCAGAGAATCCCACTTTAGGCTCATGCACTTCGATTACATTATTCCCAAGAGAGCACAAAAGTGGATAACAGAAACTGAAAATGTATGCAAGAAATGTAGGGATTGGGAATTAGATCTGAATATTCGACACATGTTATACACATGTCCGAAATTATGTCAATGTTGGGGAAAAACTGAATTCTTGCTTTCTTCAATAGTGAGGAAAAAAATCAAAATATCAGAAGAAAATATTCTTTTTATGATTAAACCTCCAAATAGGGGCACAAATTTTACATTTATTTAATGGGGAATTATTTTAGTTAGAACACTTATCTTCAATAATTGGATAAACAAAGAAATTCCCACCATTAGTTCAGTTAAAAATCTGCTGGCTAAACAAGCTATCTTGGAGGCCCATGATACTAAAAACTATAAAACAAATGAGATTAGTGATTACAACAATGTATGGGGAAAATTCTTCGTATATGGGGCCTGGTCTTCAGATAAAAATAGAACAAATCCTACTATTAATCAATTCGGATAGTGAGAATTAAGAGTGGCCTGGAGGAGGAAGTTATCCTCTACCTTTTATCCCCCCTTTTTCTTTTCTTTTTTTCTTTTTGTTTTGTTTTGTGTTATTTAGTCTTGCTTTGTTTTTGTTGTTTGGTTAAGTTCGTTTTGTTTACTTCTGTTTAAATTTGGATTGTTTTGGATTTGGGCAACTTCAAATGCTAAATTAGGTCAGAAACGTTTCTTTCACCTATTTCTTGGACTATATCTTGTGGACCATGTCATTGTAACAAATATCTACAAATAAGAAATTCTTGAGATGTAAAATCCTTTAATGACAGATGCTTATTTCAAAACTTTGATATTGTACTTTTTTACCTTTCTGTTTTCAATAAAGAAAAAAGAAAAAAAAGGATAAATGGTCCTAACATCTTCTTTATGATCTCCTATCTTCAAGAATACCAGATGTATAGGAATGTCATTGGTTTTAGTAATTAGATGGTCCCTAATAACACCTCCGCATCACAGTTTTTAAAGAGGGTTTCTTGACACATTCAAGCAATTGATCCATAGGGGCCTATTTATGATTCTGCGAGTGGACATGATCCGATATAGCGAATCATGTCTGCCGCACATCAATAAATGCTGCCAGCATATGCTGTCGGCATTTATCATTGCACCAGCAGTTCTTGTGAACTGCTGGTGCAGTGCCGCCCCCTGCAGATTCACGGCTAATCGGCTGCTAGCAGGGGGTGTCAATCAACCCGATCGTATTCGATCTGGTTAATTTCTGTCCGCCGCCTTAAAACAGGCGGACAGGTTATGGAGAAGCGGTCTTCAGACCGCTGCTTCATAACTTGTGTTTCTGGCGAGCCTTCAGGCTCGCCAGAAACACGGGGTATCAAGTTCCATATGGAGCTTGATAAATAGGCCCCATAGTTTATTTAGTATGGAATAACTGTCAAAATTTTCAAATCTGACTAACAAAAGTATATTTATTTGCTAAATAAGCAACAAAAGAAATTGATCTAGGCCAGTTATTTGTATGTCATGCTACCACTTGGCCATAATAAAACATATGAACCAGTTCCCACCAGTGCAAACACATCAGCACTGATATGTAGTGAGGAACAGATTTCTACATGGAACCCATGACTAGAGAGAGGCAGGGCATAACCTCAATACTATGCTTATAAAATGCTTTTAGTGTTTGTCACTTTAATTCTAGGGCAAACATAATATTCATTTTACTTATGGTGAGATGAAAGTAAACCAGATAACTCTGGGTAAGATATGCATATACATCATCTCACACTAAATAAAACATTTGCATATCTGACATCTTAGTTCTCTGGTTCACTTAATTCTCACCATAAATTAAATGAATATTGCGTTTTCCCTGGAATTAAACTTCACTTATCAGCAAATCAAAACCATTTTCTGATGTTGTTAAAGTGATGGTAAATCAGAGCGTTTAACAAATGTTATGATTTACCATCAATAAAAGTTTAAAGTTAAAGAGATCTGATATTTTAAAAAAGTTGTTAAGCTCACCCTTTCTGTGCCGCTGCACATCACTAAACTCAGCTGCTCCGGATTCCCACGGCACATTGCTTTTCTACCAATGAGGTGACGCTTGCACCTCTAAACCAATAGCCATACTAGCATACAGAACACTAATTGTTGACACGCAGGGCTATTTTTAAGGGGGGGCAAATGTCATCTCATTGAGGGAGCCGGAGCTGCTGAGTTTAGTGATTTGCAGCAGCACAGAAAGAGTGAGTTTAGCACCTTTTTTTAATATCTGATCACTTAAACTCCACTTTATTTTTAGTGATGGTAAATCCTAGCATTTGTTAAATTCTTTGATTTACCATCACTTTAACTATAATGTTTTAAAACAGCTGCAATCTATGGTTTCCCTGCTGTCAGTGAGAGCTCCTATAGGGCGGAGCTTCTTTATCCTTAACTGGATTCCTGTGATTAATGTAGATATTAGATAGATGTCTATATTACTGGTTCTTTGTGCTCCCACAAAATTGTAGCTCAGTTTGGTCAGCAGAGAAAAGCAGGAGAAAATAAATGGGCATTTAGTTTAGTTTATTTACATCATACGGTACGTTGATAAACATCAGGGGACAAAGGGTTCAGGAAGCTTTAGACCATAACCATAAAGTATAATGATGCTGAATTCTCTGCCATGCTCAGTTTCAGTGAGAAGACAAACTGGTTGGTATTATCCTTTGCACAAACAAACTGAGTAAAAAGCAGGTTTTGGATGTCCAGAAAAAAATATCTTTCCTTGTAATTTTTAAACAGGAGACGGCTGAGCATTTCTTTAATAATTTAATTAATAAATAAAACCATAAACCAAAAGTGACACCTCAGTTGTTGATCAATAAGAAAAACTTGTTCAATGACTGCAACTTTTTATGCTGCAACATTCTCAGTAGACAGACAATTGCAAGTCCCACGCAGATAGTGAGAGGATGTGCAATAGCAGCTAAATAACACAAATTGTAAGCCCAATCTGCTATAAATTGACACTCTGTATTCTGTATAGTACAAAGTACATTATCTTCCTGTAATTTGGTGGAAAAAAATATTCTGAGCTTGAAATCAATTTCTCAAAGCAGCTGATGTTCTCAAGCCCTTTAAAGCTATTGCAACCTATCATTTTGCAGACAATCTTTATAAAACGTATTATCTGCTTGTGTTTTGTAGAGGGGACAATGCACCGTTTCACCCACACACAGAAGGAGGCGTTTGCCAGCGTTATATGTAAAACTGTCATTTTGTGTAGAATTCAGCTCCATATAAGTAACATATACATAGCAATATATCAGCAAAATAAACAGCCAAGCAGCACACACTACTGCTATCTAGTGCTCTAAAGTGTATAACATTATTAAAAGCATTGATGCAAAATTTATGCCATATAATGCTTCCCACACGTTCACACTGCTGAGCCTACCTAGATATGCGTGAAGTAAATTTGAATCATCAAAGAACATTTTTTAATTTTATGTCTCTTTATCTTATTCTATTTAAATGCTAACAGCTTAATCCCCATGCCCCCTTGCAAGGGTTAAGCCTCTAATGTGCTGCTCAGGTCAACCAATGAGGAGTGGTAGTGACACAAAGCTGCCAATCACTGTCCACCCTTACAGGAATTATAAATATAAAGACCTGCCCAGGTCAGCCAGTAGTAGCAACAAGTATATATGGAAAGAGAAGAAATGGCGCAAAAGGCAGGACTCAAGTGAAAGCGTTTAATGACACAGTATATTACACAAATATATATACACTTACAAGATTAAAATAAGTGTACTGCAATTAGGAGGATCATGGGTGGTACAGTTCTTGTTGCTTCCCACAGCCGGCTTGTTGTGATTGCCGAGCGCTGCTGCACTGGATATGACTGGCAGGTAAATCCGGATACCTTGTCAGCAAGTCCTGTGGCTGTTGTGAGTGCAGGATACCAGGACCCTTTTTCCAGCCTAGATTGTCAGTTCAAAACCCTGACGCGTTTCCCCCGGTCAGCGGCCGGGCTTCTTCAAGAGGGATTTAAAAGTGAATGTGTTGGAATGAGCGCTCTTCCTTTTTGAGTCCGATTCATCCAATTAGAGCTCAGAGGTGTGTGCAGGAGCTCCTATCATATTGCTCAAAACATCAAGCGGAATTTGTCCAATCAGGGCTCGGAGGTGTGAGCCGGAGCTCCCGTAAGATTGCTCCTTAGATAGATTCAGGCAAATATTGATGCCCGTATGTTTCTAAAATAGCGATACTCAAAGGCTAAAACATCGTGGTTGCCTTATTTATGCGGTCATGTTAATAATGTTACAACAAGATAAAAACAATAAAAAAACTTACATTTCTATACTATAACAACTGATAAAACATATGGGATAAATTTCATTTCTATATTTAACAATGAGTGATCTTCAAAATTTATAAAAACCTTTCAATGAACGTTGCCAATGAAAGCAAAGGTTCATTTGCAGTATACGAGTTTTTTCAGACATAATTAAACCTGTCATATATAATATGAATGTTCAAGGTAACTGAGCATATTGCTCCTACATATCTTTTATTAAAATCATTTATTTATTTATAAACGAAATGTTAATAATCTGGTAAAGAATGTTAATAGTTTTATGGGGTAATATGCTATAGAAGAATTTTTTATTTTATTATCGATATTCTTGATATTTATTGTTGCAGATATTGATTATTGGTAAATGCTTGTTACAAAAAATAATACTAATAAGTTGAAATACTGGTAACAACAAGATCCATAACCTAGTGTAATGAGGACCTATAATAACTAAATAATAAAAACTATTTGATTTAAAATTTAAAAGTTATATAAAAATATTAATATATATATATCCTTTAAAATTCTAAAAACATTATGTAGAATTTAAAATGAATTGATGTATGTTCTAGGAAAAGGATCTAGAAATAGATTGTTTGATTGGTACTATTTTAAATTATTTTAACTACTAAAAATACAATTTAGATAAAAGCTGCTACATCAATATCTATATTCATACCGAGTGGTTGGAGTGTTTTAAGTTTATAAATCCACTTGGTTTCAAGTCTCCTTAGTTCGAGTAGCCTATTTGGTTTTGAAGGGGGTACCCAATCTATAACTTGTATTTTGAGTGAACTAGGGTTACTACCGTGGCACTCAGAAAAATGCCTGGGTACACTGTGTTTGAGCAGTTTTTCTTTTATATTATAGATGTGTTCGTTAGTTCTTCTTCTTATTTTTTACGTTTTGTGCGGCCTACATATAATAGGCCGCACCCACATTCTAGCAGATATACCACATATGTTGAATCGCAGTTACTTCTAAATATGATGTTATATGTATTAGTCAGTTCACTGTTCGAGAAAGGTTGGTGTTTTATTAATATGTTTGCACATATTACATCTTGGTTTGTTGCATCTCATAGTTCCTTTCCATTCTTTCAGCCAATTTCCTGTCGCTGATTTTGTTTCTGCCTTTTCTAAATTTGGATTTTTTACAGGTTTAAGTTTACTTGGTGCCAAAATGTTTTTCAGGCTCTTTCCTTTTTTATATGTAAATTAGGTTTATTTTCCAGGTGTGGCCCAAGGATAGGATCGGACTTTAATAATGGCCAATGCTTCTTGAAAATATTTTCCATTTTCCTGGTGCCCTCATTGTAGGTTGTAATGAATCTAGGTTGGTTCATTGTACCTGCTTGTGATTTAATAACTGTATTATGTATTTTGGTCCCCAGCTTTTCAGTGAATTCCTCATTACTGGTTTTGTTACCGATAATTGATACTCTATCCTTATTTGATGCTTTATCCTTAGCTTGCTGTATGATTTCATAATTATACCCTTTCTCTAAGAATTTATTCTCCAATATAAGGGCTTCTGATTCGAAATCAGCTGGATGTGTACAGTTTCTTTTAATGCGTAGAAATTGGCTGTATGGGACATTATTAATCCAGCTTTTCTTATGGGCACTCTTTGCTTGTATAAAGCTGTTACGATCAGTTGTCTTACGATAATTTTTCACTGCAATCTTGCCTACACTATCTTTAAACAATACTAGGTCCAAGAATTCTATTTGGATTTTTGAGTATGAATTGGTGAATATTAGATTATAATTGTTTTGATTAATTAAACTCATAAAATGTTCTATTTGATCTACCTCTCCCTTCCAAAGGATGATAATATCATCTATATACCTTCCATAACATAATATGTTATTGATGAAGGGGTTGTTTTCCCAGATAAATTCATTTTCAAATGCATTGACGTATAGGTTAGCATATGATGGGGCAAATGTGGTCCCCATCGCTGTGCCCCTAGTTTGAAGATAAAATTGTTTTTCAAAAATAAAATAATTATGATATAAAATGAAATTGATACTATCTACAAGGAAATCTTGTAGATAGTATCAATTTCATTTTATATCATAATTATTTTATTTTTATAGCGCATTTTATCATTATTGTTGTTTCAGCCAGTAGTAGCAGTAACACATGACTGCCTATCGCTGCCCATTTTCTGCTTAGAGCTGTGTGGCTTTTGGCTCGCAAGCTGCACATTTACTTTTTCTCTTAACCCTATGCAGAGGTTAAACACATAAGGCCATTTTACAAGTGGCTCTCTAATGATAGCAACGCATGGGGCGCAATACGCAATATCGCTGGACTGCGCAACTTGATATTACAAGCCCATGGTAAATCACATTTGCCAGAGAAGGATTAACGAACCTGACTCTAGCACTCATATTACAAGTTTAAATGTATACGGCTAGATTACGAGTCTTGCGTTAGGCTTAAAAAGCAGCGTTAAGGGGTCCCAACACTGCTTTTTAACACTCGCTGGTATTACGAGTCAGGCAGGAAAGGGTCTACCGCTCACTTTTTTTCCACGATTTTAGCTTACTGCAAATTCCCTTACGTCAATTGCGTATCCTATCTTTTTAATGGGATTTGCCTAACGCCGGTATTACGATTGCCTGAAAAAGTGAGCGGTAGACCCTATCCTGTCCAGACTCCTACTTCATATAAAAGTCAGTAGTTAAGAGTTTTATGGGCTAACGCCGTAACATAAAGCTCTTAACTAAAGTGCTACAAAGTACACTAACACCCATAAACTACCTATTAACCCTTAAACCGAGCCCCCCCCCCCCCCCCACATCGCAAACACTATAATAAAATTATTTAACCCCTAATCTGCCGACCGGACATCGCTGCCACTTTAATAAATGTATTAACCCCTAAACTGCCGCACTCCCGCCTCGCAAACACTAGTTACATTTTATTAACCCCTAATCTGCCGTCCCTAACATCACCAACACCTACCTACATTTATTAACCCCTAATCTGCCACCCCCAACGTCGCTGCTACTATATTAAATTGATTAACCCCTAAATCTAAATCTAGCCCTAACCCCCCCTAACTTAAAAATAATTTAAATAAAACTAAATTAAATTACTACTATTAAATAAATTAATCCTATTTAAAACTAAATACTTACCTATAAAATAATCCCTAAAATAGCTACAATATAAATAATAATTACATTGTAGCCATCTTAGGGTTTATTTTTATTTTACAGGCAACTTTGTCTTTATTTTAACTAGGTACAATAGTTATTAAATAGTTATTAACTATTTAATAACTACCTAGCTAAAATAAGTACAAAAGTACCTACAATTAATTACAATTAAATTAAATAAACTAAATTACGGAAAAAAAACACTAAATTACAGAAAATAAAAAAAGAATTACAAGAATTTTAAACTAATTACACCTAATCTAATCCCCCTAATAAAATAAAAAATCCCCCAAAATAATAAAATTCCCTACCCTATACTAAATTACAAATAGCCCTTAAAAGGGTCTTTTGCGTGGCATTGCCCCAAAGTAATCAGCTCTTTCACCTGTAAAAAAAATACAATACCCCCAACATTAAAACCCACCACCCACACACCCAACCCTACTTTAAAACCCACCCAATCCCCCCTTTAAAAAACCTAACACTACCCCCTTGAAGATCACCCTACCTTGAGACGTGTTCACCCAGCAGGGCACAAGTGGTCCTCCAGAGGGTCCAAAGCCTTCATTCTATCCGGCCAAAAGAGGACATCCAGACCGGCAGAAGGCTTCATCCAGGCGGCATCTTCTATCTTCATCCTTCCGGAGCGGAGCGGGTCCATCTTCAAGACATCCGACGCGGAGCATCCTCTTCATCCGATGGCTGACGACTGAATGACTGGTCCTTTAAGTGATGTCATCCAAGATGGCGTCCCTTAAATTCCGATTGGCTGATAGAATCCTATCAGCCAATCAGAATTAAGGTTGGAAAAATTATATTGGCTGATGCAATCAGCCAATAGGATTGAAGTTCATTCCGATTGGCTGATCCAATCAGCCAATAGGATTGAGCTCGCATTCTATTGGCTGTTCCAATCACTTGTTTTTTATTTTTAATAGATAGTTATATATGTCTGTATATACAATATATATCATATATCTGTATTTATTCATATAGATTTATAGGTATAGATATATATTTTACAAAATATATATATATATATATATATATCTGTTTAAAAATAAAAAGAACATTCTTTTATATAAGAACATAGGAATGTAAAGTATTCCTAATGCACCTTCGGCTTTAGCGCAGTGTTGGGATAGCGCACGAACGATAAATAATAGGCAATTCTTCAACACACCCTAAAGAAGTCTATGGCAAGAAGATGTTAGCGTGGTCGTGATATCCAAAGTCCTGATGTTAGTGTGCCTTGGTCTTTTGCTTGCTCGCTAGCGGCCGTACTAATTCTTTACTTTGAGCGCAGTTAGCAATCAATTGAAAAAAATGAGCGTGCCACTTTTAATCTGGCCCATAGTAAACTAGCAACAGTAATGCTTATGCATGTTGAAGCAATTAGCGGAAAATAACAGGTTATCAGGAAATATATCTACACCTTATGCAGCTCTTCATCTGAAGAGTTAGTTACTACAAACTACAAGAATGATACAGCAAACATTTGTTTTGTTTTATCGTTTTATGAACACGCTAAAATCACGTATAAACAGGCTTTTTTCTGTTTCTTATCTGGGTTTTCCTGGGAGATTCTGCACACTTAAAAAGGAGCAGAATTTACATTCTTAACGCAAATGTAAAAGATTAAGGTCAAATGATTTAATATTAAACGTCTAATGCAGGGGTGCCCAATAGGTCGATCACGATCTACCAGTAGATCAGGAAGGCACTGCTGGTAGATTGCGGCATTAAACAGTCTGATGTTCGAACACAAAAGTGCTACAGGATTGGATCTTGAGGGTCATTGATTTCAACCAATCAATGTAGATTATTTTTTAACGACAACACAATTGGTCTCTGAAAAGCATGGTTGAGTGAGTACTCTCCCAATGGATATGGCGGTTTAGTATAGGTAGTAGGGTAAGTGTCAATAGATAGAAAAAGTAAAGTCGGAGGCTGCTTTCCTATAGTAAAGGAAGAAATCTGAATGTGTTGACCCGGTAGAAATGGTCTGCATGGCGCCCTATTGAAATGTATTTGTGTAAGCCTCACTGGGTCATCTCGGGTCAAGCTTGTGGTGCAAAGTAAAGAGGGTCAGTGGTAGTAATTTGAATGCAGTGTTTTGTAACATTTCACAGGGAGTTGCGCCTGTTAACTCGAATTAAAGTCAGTGCTACTTTTTGTCGTCAGGATTAATCTGTTTGCTTTTGCACATCCATGTGTCGCTTAATCATGCAACCTTAAAGGGATAGGAAAAACACATTTTATGTTTTTTTTCATGATTCAGATAGAGCATGCAATTTTAGACAACTTTCTAGTTTACTCCTATTATCAATTTTTCTTCATTCTCTTGGTATCTGTATTTGAAAAAGCAGGAATGTAAGCTTAGGAGCTTGCCTATTTTTAGTGGGTAGATCTCGTTGAGCTGGTCATTTGAAAAGTAGATCCCAACACAAAAAAGTGTGCACACCCCATTGGTCTAATGGGTTTAACTGAAAAAGTTTTCACTTACACGGACATGATACTCAAAAAGTCTCTAAGTTCGATCTAAAATAGAATGTTTCATAATGTACTACTGTGCTTTGCTTTTTGAAAAACAGATGTTCTTGCATTAAATAAACAATTTTTTCTGTTTAAGTTGTCCCTGTCAGCCAATGAAATGTAGAGTCCCAGGACTCAATTGCACTTAATAATCAACTTCTGTTTAGTTTCATACTTTTTACACATAAAGGCCTAGATTACAAGTGGAGCGCAATATTGTGCTTTTGCGATATTTGCACTGGTATTACAAGTCAGTCGCAATGCAAATGTGAGAGCAAGCTTCCAAAGGCTCCAATGGTATCCTTGTTTTCATGCCGTGAGACATGGTAAACCACCTAGCGCAGTGCAGGGGGCAATTCGTGCAGCGTTAGGCAGCAAAATAAAAATATATATATATGAACATATACATACAGTATATATTTATGTGTTTATATGTGTATGTACACATATTAACACATAAATATATATTTATATAAGCATATACATATATATTTACATTAAAATCGCAGTCCCACATTCACGTCTATGTAAAGGCACTTAGGGCTCCATGTACTAAGCAGTCAGCGAGCTACCCGCAACAAATCTCACGTCAAAACTCGCAAACTGATATGTACAAAGCCGTCAATTATGTTAAAATTTGCATCTTTAAAATTGCGAGCGTACTTATCCGCCAAACCTCGCTACCTCTCAATTTTTTACTGTAATTAGACACATTTGACCACCAACTCGCCAAAAACGAATGTACTAAAAAATCTATTTGTCCGCTTGCATCAATCTCCGCCCCCACCTCGTTATTTTTGCCTCGCCACCTTTTAGGTGGCGGGCAAGGTACAAAACAATAGGAAAGTCACTCTAGACGCCAGTCTAGACATATATAAAAGGCAGTAATATCAGCATTGTACTTACATTGTTCATTTCAGCAGCTATGGAGAGAATTCTGTTTTTGTTTATTCTCCGTGTGATGCAAATCCGGGCTAGAAGACAGAATACTGGAAATGTAGCTAATCATATCGTTAGAAGAAGGAGAGTTTGTGTCCCCCGTGTATTCCTTCCACGGGTTGGTTTGCACGGCCTTTCAGACCAAGAGATCATACAAAGATTCCGGCTTGATCGTGAATCGATATTACACCTGTATCGAGAGATTGAAGATCATTTCGAGCCGATGACTGCTCGTTCACAAGCTATTCCGGGACTTCTGAAACTATTAGCTGCATTGCATTTTTTTGCAACAGGCTCCTTTCAGGCAGTTTCTAGCGTCATTATTGGAATGAGTCAATCTGCTTTTTCACGCCACTTATCCAAAGTCATTGGGGCTATGATGGTTATTTTTCATCGATATGATTGTTTGCCATCTACCCCAGAAGAATGGCAATCTATCAAGTCAAATTTCTATAGGATGGCTGGGATGCCCAATGTCCTAGGTGCCATAGACTGTACCCATGTTGCTGTAAGACCACTTCAAGCTCGTGAGGAGATCTATAGGAATAGAAAGCATTTCCATTCCTTGAATGTCCAGATGGTCTGTGACCCCAACATGAGGATTATCAGTGTCCGTTCTAACTTTCCTGGCTCCTGTCATGATTCTTACATCTTAAGGCAGACTGGGTTATACCGGAAGTTCGAGGACGGAAATATGCCTGAAGGATGGCTTCTAGGTAAGCATAACTGGCGTCTAATTTGTCTCTCATTTCAATGTACAAAAATTGCGCCCAATTTGTCGACTGTAATCTGTATAGTTTAATTGTATTGTATAGTTCTGAATCTTTATAATTATTCTTATATTAATATTTATATTTATTATATCTTCTATTAGGAGATGGAGGGTACTCATGTACAGAATGGCTGTTGACTCCCTATAACAACCCACAGACCAGAAGTCAAGTACGTTTCAATGAAGCTCACCGATCTACCAGGGGGATTATTGAGAGGACTTTCGGTCTTTTGAAAATGCTGTTTCGATGTCTTGATCGTTCTGGTGGTGCTATGCAGTATGCACCAGAGAAAGTTGCAAATATTATATTGGTTTGCTGCATACTGCACAATATAGCAATTAAAAGAGGCTGTCCATTAGAAGATGAAGATCCAATAGATGCTGATGATTTACCAGAAGAAATATGTGTAGAACAAGCTATGGAGAGAATTCTGTTTTTGTTTATTCTCTGTGTGATGCAAATCCGGTCTAGAAGACAGAATACTGGAATTGTAGCTAATCATATCGTTAGAAGAAGGAGAGTTCGTGTCCCCCGTGTATTCCTTCCACGGGTTGGTTTGCACGGCCTTTCAGACCGAGAGATCATACAAAGATTCCGGCTTGATCGTGAATCGATATTACACCTGTATCGAGAGATTGAAGATCATTTGGAGCCGATGACTGCTCGTTCACAAGCTATTCTGGGACTTCTGAAACTATTAGCTGCATTGCATTTTTTTGCAACAGGCTCCTTTCAGGCAGTTTCTAGCGTCATTATTGGAATGAGTCAATCTGCTTTTTCACGCCACTTATCCAAAGTCATTGGGGCTATGATGGTTATTTTTCATCGATATGTTTGTTTGCCATCTACCCCTGAAGAATGGCAATCTATCAAGTCAAATTTCTATAGGATGGCTGGGATGCCCAATGTCCTAGGTGCCATAGACTGTACCCATGTTGCTGTAAGACCACTTCAAGCTCGTGAGGAGATCCATAGGAATCGAAAGCATTTCCATTCCTTGAATGTCCAGATGGTCTGTGACCCCAACATGAGGATTATCAGTGTCCGTTCTAACTTTCCTGGCTCCTGTCATGATTCTTAAATCTTAAGGCAGACTGGGTTATACCGGAAGTTTGAGGACGGAAATATGCCTGAAGGATGGCTTCTAGGTAAGCATAACTGGCGTCTAATTTGTCTCTCATTTCAATGTACAAAAATTGCGCCCAATTTGTCGACTGTAATCTGTATAGTTTAAATTTGTATTGTATAGTTCTGAATCTTTATAATTATTCTTATATTAATGTTTATATTTATTATATCTGCTATTAGGAGATGGAGGGTACTCATGTACAGAATGGCTGTTGACTCCCTATAACAACCCACAGACCAGAAGTCAAGTATGTTTCAATGAAGCTCACCGATCTACCAGGGGGATTATTGAGAGGACTTTCGGTCTTTTGAAAATGCGGTTTCGATGTCTTGATCGTTCTGGTGGTGCTATGCAGTATGCACCAGAGAAAGTTGCAAATATTATATTGGTTTGCTGCATACTGCACAATATAGCAATTAAAAGAGGCTGTCCATTAGAAGATGAAGATCCAATAGATGCTGATGATTTACCAGAAGAAATATGTGTAGAACAAGCTAATAGGCGTGGAAATGCAACAAGGGACATGGTTTCAGAACAATATTTTGAAGATTAAAGTTTCAGTTGATCAATAAAAAACTTTCTTTATTAACTTGTCTCCATTTCTTTTTTAAGAATTAAGGTTATTAAAAATCACTCATGATAAACAGTTAAATACATAACATTTGTTGCTCTTCAATTATCAAAGGTTTCAAATAAATAAAGTTTATGATCAAAGTTATTACAGACAATATATTATAGATAATACATTGTCTTTGTGACATCACACTAGTGTCTACAGCTGCTCTCACTCTTTTACATAATGTGATTAGTGTAATGTAATCCCTCCATAGCTGATGCTAATTCATTGTATTGTGTCATTGAATTGTAGCTGTAACAAGCGACAGTATATTCAACAGTGCTTTCTGTTATCAGATAGGATTTTTGAGTTAAAAAAGACTTGCTAATTTGATTTGTTTTATTCTAACCTCAATTTTTAACAGCTACTAGGTTTTCCCATATTCAAATAAATACCTTAAGGGCTTACTCTTAACACTTAGGCCTAGATTTGGAGTTTTGTCGGTAACGACCCGAAAAACTAACGCCGTTTTTTTCTGGCCGCACCATAAAAATAACTCTGGTATCGAGAGTCCACAGAATGGCTGCGTTAGGCTCCAAAAAAGGAGCGTAGAGCATATTTAACGCAACTTCAACTCTCGATACCAGAGTTGCTTACGGACGCGGCCAGCCTCAAAAACGTGCTCGTGCACGATTCCCCCATAGGAAACAATGGGGCTGTTTGAGCTGAAAAAAAACCAAACACCTGCAAAAAAGCCGCGTTCAGCTCCTAACGCAGCCCCATTGTTTGCTATGCGGTAACCCTTCCTACGTCTGCACTTAACACTCTAACATGTACCCCGAGTCTAAACACCCCTAACCTTACACTTATTAACCCCTAATCTGCCGCCCCGCTATCGCTGACCCCTGCATATTATTATTAACCCCTAATCTTCCGCTCCGTAAACCGCCGCTACTTACATTATCCCTATGTACCCCTAATCTGCTGCCCCTAACACCGCCGACCCCAATATTATATTTATTAACCCCTAATCTGTCCCCCACAACGTCGCCTCCACCTGCCTACACTTATTAACCCCTAATCTGCCGACCGGACCTGAGCGCTACTATAATAAAGTTATTAACCCCTAATCCGCCTCACTAACCCTATCATAAATAGTATTAACCCCTAATCTGCCCTCCCTAACATCGCCAACACCTAACTTCAATTATTAACCCCTAATCTGCCGACCGAATCTCGCCGCTATTCTAATAAATGTATTAACCCCTAAAGCTAAGTCTAACCCTAATACTAACACCCCCCTAAATTAAATATAATTTAAACGAAATTAATTAACTCTTATTAAATAAATTATTCCAATTTAAAGCTAAATACTTACCTGTAAAATAAATCCTAATATAGCTACAATATAAATTATAATTATATTATAGCTATTTTAGGATTTATATTTATTTTACAGGTAACTTTGTATTTATTTTAACCAGGTACAATAGCTATTAAATAGTTAAGAACTATTTAATAGCTAAAATAGTTAAAATAATTACAAATTTACCTGTAAAATAAATCCTAACCTAAGTTACAAATAAACCTAACACTAGACTATCAATAAATTAATTAAATAAACTACCTACAATTACCTACAATTAACCTAACACTACACTATCAATAAATTAATTAAATACAATTGCTACAAAGAAATACAATTAAATAAACTAGCTAAAATACAAAAAATAAAAAGAACTAAGTTACAAAAAATAAAAAATTATTTACAAACATAAGAAAAATATTACAACAATTTTAAACTAATTACACCTACTCTAAGCCCCCTAATAAAATAACAAAGCCCCCCAAAATAAAAAAAATGCCCTACCCTATTCTAAATTACTAAAGTTAAAAGCTCTTTTACCTTACCAGCCCTGAACAGGGCCCTTTGCGGGGCATGCCCCAAGAAATTCAGCTCTTTTGCCTGTAAAAAAAAAACATACAATACCCCCCCCCAACATGACAACCCACCACCCACATACCCCTAATCTAACCCAAACCCCCCTTAAATAAACCTAACACTAAGCCCCTGAAGATCATCCTACCTTGTCTTCACCATACCAGGTTCACCGATCGGTCCAGAAGAGCTCCTCCGATGTCCTGATCCAAGCCCAAGCGGGGGGCTGAAGAGGTCCATGATCCGGCTGAAGTCTTCATCCAAGCGGGCCAGAAGAGGTCTTCCATCCGATTGAAGTCTTCATCCAAGCGGCATCCATCCGGAGCGAAGCGGCAGCATCCTGAAGACCTCCACCGCGGAACATCCATCCTGGCCGACGACTGAACGACGAATGACGGTTCCTTTAAATGACGTCATCCAAGATGGCGTCCCTCGAATTCCGATTGGCTGATAGGATTCTATCAGCCAATCGGAATTAAGGTAGGAATATTCTGATTGGCTGATGGAATCAGCCAATCAGAATCAAGTTCAATCCGATTGGCTGATCCAATCAGCCAATCAGATTGAGCTTGCATTCTATTGGCTGATCGGAACAGCTAATAGAATGCGAGCTCAATCTGATTGGCTGATTGGATCAGCCAATCGGATTGAACTTGATTCTGATTGGCTGATTCCATCAGCCAATCAGAATATTCCTACCTTAATTCCGATTGGCTGATAGAATCCTATCAGCCAATCGGAATTCGAGGGACACCATCTTGGATGACGTCATTTAAAGGAACCGTCATTCGTCGTTCAGTCGTCGGCCAGGATGGATGTTCCGCGGTGGAGGTCTTCAGGATGCTGCCGCTTCGCTCCGGATGGATGCCGCTTGGATGAAGACTTCAATCGGATGGAAGACCTCTTCTTGCCCGCTTGGATGAAGACTTCAGCCGGATCATGGACCTCTTCAGCCCCCCGCTTGGGCTTGGATCAGGACATTGGAGGAGCTCTTCTGGACCGATCAGTGAACCTGGTATGGTGAAGACAAGGTAGGATGATCTTCAGGGGCTTAGTGTTAGGTTTATTTAAGGGGGGTTTGGGTTAGATTAGGGGTATGTGGGTGGTGGGTTGTAATGTTGGGGGGGGGATTGTATGGTTTTTTTTACAGGCAAAAGAGCTGAATTTCTTGGGGCATGCCCCGCAAAGGGCCCTGTTCAGGGCTGGTAAGGTAAAAGAGCTTGGAACTTTAGTAATTTAGAATAGGGTAGGGCATTTTTTTATTTTGGGGGGCTTTGTTATTTTATTAGGGGGCTTAGAGTAGGTGTAATTAGTTTAAAATTGTTGTAATATTTTTCTGATGTTTGTAAATAATTTTTTATTTTTTGTAACTTAGTTCTTTTTTATTTTTTGTACTTTAGCTAGTTTATTTAATTGTATTTCTTTGTAGCAATTGTATTTAATTAATTTATTGATAGTGTAGTGTAAGGTTAATTGTAGGTAATTGTAGGTAGTTTATTTAATTAATTTATTGATAGTCTAGTGTTAGGTTTATTTGTAACTTAGGTTAGGATTTATTTTACAGGTAAATTTGTAATTATTTTAACTATTTTAGCTATTAAATAGTTCTTAACTATTTAATAGCTATTGTACCTGGTTAAAATAAATACAAAGTTACCTGTAAAATAAAAATAAATCCTAAAATAGCTATAATATAATTATAATTTATATTGTAGCTATATTAGGATTTATTTTACAGGTAAGTATTTAGCTTTAAATTGGAATAATTTATTTAATAAGAGTTAATTAATTTCGTTAGATTTAAATTATATTTAACTTAGGGGGGTGTTAGTATTAGGGTTAGACTTAGCTTTAGGGGTTAATACATTTATTAGAATAGCGGCGAGATTCGGTCGGCAGATTAGGGGTTAATAATTGAAGTTAGGTGTCGGCGATGTTAGGGAGGGCAGATTAGGGGTTAATACTATTTATGATAGGGTTAGTGAGGCGGATTAGGGGTTAATAACTTTATTATAGTAGCGCTCAGGTCCGGTCGGCAGATTAGGGGTTAATAAGTGTAGGCAGGTGGAGGCGACGTTGTGGGGGGCAGATTAGGGGTTAATAAATATAATATAGGGGTCGGCGGTGTTAGGGGCAGCAGATTAGGGGTACATAAGGATAACGTAGGTGGCGGCGCTTTGCGGTCGGCAGATTAGGGGTTAATAAGTGTAGGCAGGTGGAGGCGACGTTGAGGGGGGCAGATTAGGGGTTAATAAATATAATACAGGGGTCGGCGGTGTTAGGGGCAGCAGATTAGGGGTACATAAGGATAACGTAGGTGGCGGTCGGCAGATTAGGGGTTAAAAAAATTTAATCGAGTGGCGGCGATGTGGGGGGACCTCGGTTTAGGGGTACATAGGTAGTTTATGGGTGTTAGTGTACTTTAGAGTACAGTAGTTAAGAGCTTTATAAACCGGCGTTAGCCCAGAAAGCTCTTAACTACTGACTCTTTTCCTGCGGATGGAGTTTTGTCGTTAGATGTCTAACGCTCACTTCAGAAACGACTCTAAATACCGGAGTTATAAAAATCCCATTGAAAAGATAGGATACGCAATTTACGTAAGGGGATCTGCGGTATGGAAAAGTTGCGGCTGGAAAGTGAGCGTTAGACCCTATTTTGAGTGACTCCAAATACCGGCGGTAGCCTAAAACCAGCGTTAGGAGCCTCTAACGCTGGTTTTCACGGCTGACGCCAAACTCTAAATCTAGGCCTTATTTTCTTATCCTTAATAATATATTTTTCCATTCAAGATTTGTTAAAAGAATAGTGGCATATAGAAAATAATGGCAAATAAATTATTTTATTACAAAATTACAATCTTTAAACATTATATATTAACAATTGTAAACCAAAGTAACTTTTAATACATATAAACACATATGAAACAAAGAAAATGTTTAGAAACAAAATAACAATTGTAAACCAAAGTAAATTTTAATACATATCAACACATCTGAAACAAATAAAATGTTTAGAAACAAAATAACAATTGTAAACCAAAGTAAATTTTAATACATATCAACACATCTGAAACAAATAAAATGTATAGAAACCAAATATCATTTGTAATAACTATAAACATCGATATTTACAAACCTTCATAAAATACATTAATCTACATATACATTATATTTTTTTCTATTTTTCGGGGATACATATCTATATCAATGCGCTAATGATTGACATAACGATTAATCAGGTCATCGTCAAACATGTCGCATCCTGAACCTTTTGGTGCTGGAGAATTGGTGATATTAGTTTATGCCATGGATAAATATTTCCCTAAACGGATTGGTGGTGTGAGGGGATTGAGACAGGAATGCATCGTATTTCAAAAATTAAAAGAACAAGACGACAGTGTCTTAGAAAATATAGTGATTTGAAGAGATTTGAAGAGAAGAGAACCGAAGTACTATAAATCGATTCGAAGATTGATAAGGACATGTAAGTTTCAAAATTATAGATAAAATAATTTTTTATAATATAAAAAAGGGTTTATTTTTGAACTGCGTCATCATTGACGAATCCAGGACAATATTATTTTCTGAGTGTTACTTTGACTATATTAGTATATACAATTGCAAAAAGTTAAAAAAGTAAGCATGCAGAACTGAGTTAGTAGATTAAAATTTAACTATATTACTATATACACTTAAAAGGTTAGAAAAGTTAGCATACAAAAATGACTTAGTAGAGTAAAATATAACTATATTAGTATATACAATTGAAACATGCAGAACTGAGTTAGTAGAATAAAATATAAATATATTACTATATACCATTGAAACATGTTAGAAAAGTAAGCATGCAGAACTGAATGTTTTGAAAACAAAAAATTACTTGGAATAATTACATTTATTTTTTTTATTCAAAATTTTTTTTATATATATGTTTATAGATATGAGAAGTAGGAGAATGAAGTGTGAACACCCACCACGCTACCTAAGGTCAATGTTGGTGCAAACACCCAGAAGTGAAGCTCTTTCTCCACCTTTGCCAATAACACTATTGGATATTGAATTATCTCCAAATCCACATGAAATTTTTCATAAAAAGACACAGACAGGTAATGACTTATTATTTAACTTTTAAATCATATATTTTAGGTTTTGGCTTAAAAAGTTTTAGCATGCAATATTAATCAAGTTGCTAATTTACTTCTATTATCATTTTTTTCCTCATTTCTATCTTTATTTGAAAAAGAAGGCATCTAAGCTAAGGAGCCAGCCAATTTTTTGTTGAGCACCATGGACAGCACTTTTTGATTGGTTCTGTCCAATTAGCAAGTACAACACAGTTGGTTCAGAAAAAATGGGCTGGCATCTAAACTTACATTCTTGCTTTTCAAATAAAGATACAAAAATAATGAAGTAAAATAGAAAGTTTATTTAAATTGCATGCACTATCTGAATCATGAAACTTAGAAATTGGGTTCAATGTCCCTTTTAATGATTATTATTATAGTTTTAAATAATATATCCTAGGTTTTTGATTTAATAGTTTTCTATCTTTATCTTTGTAATTACGTTCATAGATATTACCATGGAAGACATGGAAAATAGTATGGAAATGGAAGAATTTCAAAATCCTGATAGCGTGCCAATATTTGAAGCCTTGAGTTCAGATGATAATCAACCAAGGATAGAAGTTTTACCAACAATGATGGTAGATAAAGGTATGTTTCATACTCAGTAATCTTAAATCTAAGAAAATCAAAGTTTTAACTGATACATATTGTATATTTCAAATAGGAGTTGGCTCAGATGAAAGCTTTAAAGGAGTGGACATAAGTGTAGAAGCTAATATAGTAGATAACCTAGATAACAGCACATCAGGAGGTAATATTTGTGATGAAAAACCCTATCATACATTGCATATGTATATGAAAATTGAATTAAAATTTGCTTTGCATTTATTTTTCTACAGATTTATCTTCAAAATCAACTATTGAAACTGCAGACAAAAGTACTCAGAGTTGTCTTGAAGATCATGTTAAACAAAAAAATTCTAAAATTAGGGCAACTTTGGGAATGTTAATGGAGCAAGTAGATTTTTTATACTGTAAATATGTTATTTGATTTCATTTTTTGTTTTGTCATGATGATTGTCAGAAGAATGACAATTAATAACTGAGAAAAACTTTTGTGTTGAAGAATCAAAAGTGATTTTGAATTTTTTAAAATAAACTTTTTTTTTGGGCATAAAAAAATTTTTCTTTATTAAATAATAACATTTTAAACTTAAAGAACACAAAAACTAACTTATTAAACAATATATTGATGAAAAAAAATTAACAGTGACTAATATAGTGTTATAAATAATAAATTAAATGTTCACTCCAGACGTGGCCTCTTTGGGTCTGTTGTACCCTCCCTTTCACTGACAATAGCCAACAGAGATTGTAATGTCCTTTCACTGATGGTTAAAGCTCTGTTAATTTGCTGGTTTTTCTCTTCATCCATCCGCCTCTGCCACTGGAACATTTCTCTTTGCAGCTGTAATTTCTGCATTTCAATCTCATTCCTTTGCATTTCTAGTTCAACATTTTTTTCTGACAGAGCAGCCCAGCCGTCAATATTAGTGTTAATCATATTTTGCATTTCTCTGTGGTCCTCTCTGTATTGCCTTGCAAGTGTCAACATTTCCCTCAATCCAACATCGGCCAATAGTCCTTCTGCCGGTGTATTGTCAATATTTAGACCACCTGTTTGCAGTGCAATTTGTGGTGCCTGTGTTTCAACAGGTTCCTCAAGGTTTTCCGGTGTGTGAATTTCATCTGGTTGCGCATCTCCAAAATCTTCAAGAATATCTGGAGTCTCACTTCCATCATGCCCTCCTGGTGGTTCATCTTGAATGAGATTTTCCACTATCGGCATGAGATTGATAGTGATCTCCCTTGATGAGTTTTCTTCTTCTAGATCAAGACATAACAAATTGTTAGTAAATAAAAATAAAATGTTCTAAAAACACTTGCAGAAATAGAATAGAAGGAGAGAGCAGATACAACTGTCATACACCAATTTAAGTTATATTATATATATATACATATGTGATAAATACCATCAAATAATGGAGATGAATGTCCAGTCACCTATAAAAAAATAAATAAGATAAAAATAAATAAATAAATAAAATAAAAAGGTCTTTTAGTCAATGTAACCATATATTCAAACGCTATTACATTCGTTTAAATTTCTATTTGGAAAATTATTAATGGAAATGTACTTTGCAATTAACTGGACACTGAAGCAAAAATAATATTTTGGAGAATAAGATATATAGCATGGAATTTCAATCAACTTTCTAATGTAAAACTATGATCAATTCTCAAAAAGAAAATAATGATAACATTTAAACCCATTAGAAAGTTGCTTACAATTGCATGCATGCTCTACACGAATCCTCATTTAAAAAAAATTGTACAGTGTCCCTTTCATGAAAATCTATGATCATTGCTATTTGTCCTTCAAATTACATTCCATCTGTAAAAGATCTCGAACTAGAATATGTCAATAATGACATTTGACATTTAAAAAAAAAAAATGATAGATAAAAGAGATAAAACACACAACATTGAAATTATTAATTTGTAAAGTACTTACCAGTTGCTCTACCAACACCAGTTTCTGGAGTGCTGGTCCTTACATCAGGAAGTGTGTCCGCCGAGGAAGTTGTGTGTGTAACATTAGATGTGGAGCGTATTAATTGTCCATGTGTAAAACTGGCCGAAGGTCTGGAAACAGCTGAACTGGGTGGTCTGTAAACCGCAGAAGATGAAGTAGAACAAGTGGGCATTTCGTTACTCCACACAGGCTCTGCTTGTGTTGTTGGCGTTGCTTTTAAAAAAAAAAAAAAAAAAATTACTTTAGGTTTATTTTTATTTCTAGTTGAAACTAAAAGCTAAAAGTGTTAATAATAATAATCACAGCAGTGAATGAAGGCTCAATCATTAAAGGGACATGCCACCCACCTTTTTTATTTTATGATTTAGAAAGAGAATGCAGTTATAAACATCTTTATAATTTACTTATATTATCTAATTTGTTTTATTCTCTTGATATTCTTTGTTGAAAAGCATTTGATTGCTGCACAAAGAAGCCTCGTGTGATTGGCTCAACATGTGTATTTATTTTTCTTCAACTAAGAAAATCTAGAAAATGAAGCCAAAGAAATAATGGAAGTAATTTGTAATGTTGTTTAAATTTCTATTCTCTATCTGAATCATTAAAAAAAGATTTTGGGTTTAGTGGCCCTTTAACCCCTTAATGACCACAGCACTTTTCCATTTTCTGTCCGTTTGGGACCAAGGCTATTTTTACATTTTTGCTGTGTTTGTGTTTAGCTATAATCTTCCTCTTACTCATTTACTGTACCCACACATATTATATACCGTTTTTCTCGCCATTAAATGGACTTTCTAAAGATAACATTATTTTCATCATATCTTATAATTTACTATAAAAAAAATTATAAAATATGAGGAACAAATGGAAAAAAAACACACTTTTTTAACTTTGACCCCCAAAATCTTTTACACATCTACAACCACCAAAAAAAAAAACATGCTAAACGGTTTCTAAATTTTGTCCTGAGTTTAGAAATACCCAATGTTTACATGTTCTTTGCTTTTTTTGCAAGTTATAGGTCCATATATACAAGTAGCACTTTGCTATTTCCAAACCACTTTTTTCAAAATTAGCGCTAGTTATATTGGAACACTAATATCTTTCAGGAATCCCTGAATATCCATTGACATGTATATATTTTTTTTTAGAAGACATCCCAAAGTATTGATCTAGGCCCATTTTGGTATATTTCTTGCCACCATTTCACCGCCAAATGCGATCAAATAAAAAAAATTGTTCACTTTTTCACAAATTTTTTCACAAACTTTAGGTTTCTCACTGAAATAATTTACAAACAGCTTGTGCAATTATGGCATAAATGGTTGCAAATGCTTCTCTGGGATCCCCTTTGTTCATAAATAGCAGACATATATGGCTTTGGCTTTGCTTTTTAATAATTAGAAGGCTGCTAAATGCCACTGCGCACCACACGTGTATTATGCCCAGCAGTGAAGGGATTAATTAGGGAGAATGCAAGGAGCTTCTAGGGTTAATTTTAGATTTAGTGTAGTGTAGTAGATAACCCCAAGTATTGATTTAGGCCCATTTTGGTATATTTCATGCCACCATTTCACCGCCAAATGCGATCAAAATAAAAAAAAACGCTAAATTTTTCACAATTTTAGGTTTCTCACTGAAATTATTTACAAACAGCTTGTGCAATTATGGCACAAATGGTTGTAAATGCTTCTCTGGGATCCCCTTTGTTCGGAAATGGCAGACATATATGACTTTGGTGTTGCTTTTTGGTAATTAGAAGGCCGCTAAATACTGCTGCACATCACACGTGTATTATGGCTAGCAGTGAAGGGGTTAATTAGGTAGTTTGTAGGGAGCTTGCAGGGTTAATTTTAGCTTTAGTGTAGAGATCAGCCTCCCACCTGACACATCCCACCTCCTGATCCCTCCCAAACAGCTCCCTTCCCTCCCCCACCCCACAATTGTACCCGCCATCTTAAGTACTGGCAGAAAGTCTGCTAGTACTAAAATAAAAGGTTTTTTATTTTATTTTTATTTTTTTATAGCATATTTACATATGCTGTTGTGTAGGATCCCCCCTTAGCCCCCAACCTCCCTGATCCCCCCAAAACAGCTCTCTAACCCTCCCCCTCTGCATTATTGGGGGCCATCTTGGGTACTGGCAGCTGTCTGCCAGTACCCAACTTGCAGAAAAAAATGTTTGTTTGTTTTTCTGGTTTTTTTTTCTTCTGTAGTGTAGCTTCCCTACCCCCACAGACCAACCCCCACACCTTGATAGATTGACTTTTTTAAAACTTGTATTCCCCTTTTTTTAGCATTTTAGTAAACTTTTTGCTGTAGTGTAGCGTTTCCCACCCGCTCCCTCCCCGTGCACGCGCCCGCCCCCGCCCTCCCGTGCACGCGTGCGCGCCCGTGCGCGCCCCCGGACATCGATCCCACCCCCCTCCTCATCACTAGTGCCAACGATGGCCGCCACCCGCCTCCCAGTCCGGCTCCCACCCACCAACGAGGAAAGCCACCGATCTCCGGTGCAGAGAGGGCCACAGAGTGGCTCTCTCTGCACCGGATGGCTTAAAAAGGTTATTGCAGGATGCCTCCATATCGAGGCATCACTGCAATAACCGGAAAGCAGCTGGAAGCGAGCAGGATCGCTTCCAGCTGCTTTCCACACCGAGGACGTGCAGGGTACGTCCTCAGGCGTTAATTGCCTTTTTTTGAGGACGTACCCTGCACGTCCTCGGTCGTTAAGGGGTTAAAGGGACATGAACAAATAAAATTTCCTTTACAAATTGCATAAGAAAATGCTTTTTCAAAAATATTTAATTGTATTATGTTTTTGCCTTCATTGGATTTTTATACTTTGATGAAAAGCAAATCTATACAGGCACAGTAAATGATCATTGGTTGATGCACATAGATGGTTCATGTGACTGCGTCAACTATGTGCATAGCTATATCTGAAAAAAGTATATGTTTATAAAGCGGAGAACAATTTTGAAAGATGTTAAAAATAATATTCTATAGTCAAATAACGCAACATGGAAGTCAATAGATCAGAAATTTAAGAAGGCATGGGATCTGGGGTTAGTCTCATGATTAATGTCGGACATACCATGTTACACAACATCAATATTTTTTTAATAGTTTCAAATTACATTATTTCTATTGTCATTATCTCTTTAAGGTTTCTATGCAATACTGGTTTGAAAATAAACACATGGGTGTTATCTTTAGGGATCACTATGGCCTAGATTTGGAGTTTGGCGGTAGAAGGGCTGTTAACGCTCTGCGGGCTTTTTTCTGGCTGCACCATAAATTTAACTCTGGTATCGAGAGTTCAAACAAATGCTGCGTTAGGCTCCAAAAAAGGAGCGTAGAGCATTTTTACCGCAAATGCAACTCTCGATACCAGAGTTGCTTACGGACGCGGCCAGCCTCAAAAACGTGCTCGTGCACGATTCTCCCATAGGAAACAATGGGGCTGTTTGAGCTGAAAAAAAACCTAACACCTGCAAAAAAGCAGCGTTCAGCTCCTAACGCAGCCCCATTGTTTCCTATGGGGAAACACTTCCTACGTCTGCACCTAACACTCTAACATGTACCCCGAGTCTAAACACCCCTAACCTTACACTTATTAACCCCTAATCTGCCTCCCCCGCTATCGCTGACCCCTGCATATTATTATTAACCCCTAATCTGCCGCTCCGTACACCGCCGCAACCTACGTTATCCCTATGTACCCCTAATCTGCTGCCCCTAACACCGCCGACCCCTATATTATATTTATTAACCCCTAACCTGCCCCCCACAACGTCGCCGACACCTACCTACACTTATTAACCCCTAATCTGCCGAGCGGACCTGAGCGCTACTATAATAAAGTAATTAACCCCTAATCCGCCTCACTAACCCTATCATAAATAGTATTAACCCCTAATCTGCCCTCCCTAACATCGCCGACACCTAACTTCAATTATTAACCCCTAATCTGCCGACCGGAGCTCATCGCTATTCTAATAAATGTATTAACCCCTAAAGCTAAGTCTAACCCTAACACTAACACCCCCCTAACTTAAATATAATTTAAATCTTACGAAATTAATTAACTCTTATTAAATAACTTATTCCTATTTAAAGCTAAATACTTACCTGTAAAATAAACCCTAATATAGCCACAATATAAATTATAATTATATTGTAGCTATTTTAGGATTAATATTTATTTTACAGGCAACTTGGTAATTATTTTAACCAGGTACAATAGCTATTAAATAGTTAAGAACTATTTAATAGTTACCTAGTTAAAATAATAACAAAATTACCTGTAAAATAAGTCCTAACCTAAGTTATAATTAAACCTAACACTACCCTATCAATAAATTAATTAAATAAACTACCTACAATTACCTACAATTAACCTAACACTACACTATCAATAAATAAATTAAATACAATTGCTACAAATAACTACAATTACATAAACTAACTAAAGTACAAAAAATAAAAAAGAACTAAGTTACAAAAAATAAAAAAATATTTACCAACATTAGAAAAATATTACAACAATTTTAAACTAATTACACCTACTCTAAGCCCCCTAATAAAATAACAAAGACCCCCAAAATAAAAAATTCCCTACCCTATTCTAAATTAATAAATGTAAAAGCTCTTTTACCTTACCAGCCCTGAACAGGGCCCTTTGCGGGGCATGCCCCAAGAAAATCAGCTCTTTTGCCTGTAAAATAAAACATACAATACCCCCCCCCAACATTACAACCCACCACCCACATACCCCTAATCTATCCCAAACCCCCCTTAAATAAACCTAACACTAAGCCCCTGAAGATCTTCTTACCTTGTCTTCACCATCCAGGTATCACCGATCCGTCCTGGCATCCGGTGCTGAAGAGGTCCAGAAGAGGGTCCAAAGTCTTCCTCCTATCCGGCAAGAAGAGGACATCCGGACCGGCAAACATCTTCTCCAAGCGGCATATTCGATCTTCTTCCATCCGGTGCGGAGCGGGTCCATCTTGAAGCAGCCGACGCGGATCCATCCTCTTCTTCCGTTGTCTCCCGACGAATGACGGTTCCTTTAAGGGACGTCATCCAAGATGGCGTCCCTCGAATTCCGATTGGCTGATAGGATTCTATCAGCCAATCGGAATTAAGGTAGGAATATTCTGATTGGCTGATGGAATCAGCCAATCAGAATCAAGTTCAATCCGATTGGCTGATCCAATCAGCCAATCAGATTGAGCTCGCATTCTATTGGCTGATCGGAACAGCCAATAGAATGCGAGGTCAATCTGATTGGCTGATTGGATCAGCCAATAGGATTGAACTTGATTCTGATTGGCTGATTCCATCAGCCAATCAGAATATTCCTACCTTAATTCCGATTGGCTGATAGAATCCTATCAGCCAATCGGAATTCGAGGGACGCCATCTTGGATGACGTCCCTTAAAGGAACCGTCATTCGTCGGGAGACAATGGAAGAAGAGGATGGATCCGCGCCGGCTGCTTCAAGATGGACCCGCTCCGCACCGGATGGAAGAAGATCGAAGATGCCGCTTGGAGAAGATGTTTGCCGGTCCGGATGTCCTCTTCTTGCCGGATAGGAGGAAGACTTTGGACCCTCTTCTGGACCTCTTCAGCACCGGATGCCAGGACGGATCGGTGATACCTGGATGGTGAAGACAAGGTAGGAAGATCTTCAGGGGCTTAGTGTTAGGTTTATTTAAGGGGGGTTTGGGTTAGATTAGGGGTATGTGGGTGGTGGGTTGTAATGTTGGGGGGGGGGGTGATTGTATGTTTTTTTTTACAGGCAAAAGAGCTGATTTTCTTTGGGCATGCCCCGCAAAGGGCCCTGTTCAGGGCTGGTAAGGTAAAAGAGCTTTTACATTTATTAATTTAGAATAGGGTAGGGAATTTTTTATTTTGGGGGTCTTTGTTATTTTATTAGGGGGCTTAGAGTAGGTGTAATTAGTTTAAAATTGTTGTAATATTTTTCTAATGTTGGTAAATATTTTTTTATTTTTTGTAACTTAGTTCTTTTTTATTTTTTGTACTTTAGTTAGTTTATGTAATTGTAGTTATTTGTAGCAATTGTATTTAATTTATTTATTGATAGTGTAGTATTAGCTTAATTGTAGGTAATTGTAGGTAGTTTATTTAATTAATTTATTGATAGGGTAGTGTTAGGTTTAATTATAACTTAGGTTAGGACTTATTTTACAGGTAATTTTGTTATTATTTTAACTAGGTAACTATTAAATAGTTCTTAACTATTTAATAGCTATTGTACCTGGTTAAAATAATTACCAAGTTGCCTGTAAAATAAATATTAATCCTAAAATAGCTACAATATAATTATAATTTATATTGTAGCTATATTAGGGTTTATTTTACAGGTAAGTATTTAGCTTTAAATAGGAATAAGTTATTTAATAAGAGTTAATTAATTTCGTAAGATTTAAATTATATTTAAGTTAGGGGGGTGTTAGTGTTAGGGTTAGACTTAGCTTTAGGGGTTAATCCATTTATTATAGTAGCGATGAGCTCCGGTCGTCAGATTAGGGGTTAATAATTGAAGGTAGGTGTCGGCGATGTTAGGGAGGGCAGATTAGGGGTTAATACTATTTATGATAGGGTTAGTGAGGCGGATTAGGGGTTAATTACTTTATTATAGTAGCGCTCAGGTCCGCTAGGCAGATTAGGGGTTAATAAGTGTAGGCAGGTGTCGGCGACGTTGAGGGGGGCAGATTAGGGGTTAATAAATATAATATAGGGGTCGGCGGTGTTAGGGGCAGCAGATTAGGGGTACATAAGGATAACGTAGGTGGCGGCGCTTTGCGGTCGGCAGATTAGGGGTTAATTATTGTAAGTAGCTGGTGGCGACGTTGTGGGGGGCAGGTTAGGGGTTAATAAATGTAATACAGGGCTCGGCGGGGTTAGGGGCAGCAGATTAGGGGTACATAAGTATAACGTAGGTGGCGGTCGGCAGATTAGGGGTTAAAAAATTTTAATCGAGTGGCGGCGATGTGGGGGGACCTCGGTTTAGGGGTACATAGGTAGTTTATGGGTGTTAGTGTACTTTAGAGTACAGTAGTTAAGAGCTTTATGAACCGGCGTTAGCCCAGAAAGCTCTTAACTCCTGCTTTTTTCCGGCGGCTGGAGTTTTGTCGTTAGAGCTCTAACGCTCACTTCAGAAACGACTCTAAATACCGGCGTTAGAAAGATCCCATTGAAAAGATAGGATACGCAATTGACGTAAGGGGATCTGCGGTATGGAAAAGTCGCGGCTGAAAAGTGAGCGTTAGACCCTTTAATCACTGACTCCAAATACCGGCGGTAGCCTAAAACCAGCGTTAGGAGCCTCTAACGCTGGTTTTCACGGCTACCGCCGAACTCTAAATCTAGCCGTATATTAATAATCAACAAATCTTTAGTTCCGTTAGACCTTTAAAAAAAGGCAGTATAACAACCCTATTATTGTACAATCCCTTATACATATATGCGACATAAATGATTACAGTATTTGGGGCCTAAATGGCCTATACAGATTCAGATACTGAAGCGTAAGAAGTCAGATAATGTTATTTTAAAGAAATATATATTGGAGACAATGACCTATCATAATTTAAAAAAAAAACATTTGCATCAATTATGTTGTACATTTACTTCTTAAATCACTGTCACAATCATCCGTTATGCCAGTGATGATCTCTGGTCCCAGACGCTGAACAAGCTTCTGCTCATAATCATTGAGGTCTGCCACATATGCTGGTGCACCTCCGGTAGCACATGCCAATTTTTTTTCTCTGGCCAATTTAGCTTTGGCGAAACGTTTAATGTCGTTGTAACGCTTCTTCAGCTGATCAACATCCTTTTTTCCTGGACCCTGGGCACTAACAGCGTCGCTGATCCTTTGCCAGATCTGCTTCCTCCTAGAAAAATTTGTCTGTTTGACACGACATCCAAACAAATAATCATAAGAGTCAATAATCATGTCAATTAAAACGACGTTTTGCTGATGAGAAAAGTGAGGATTCTTGGATTTTGAAGCGGTTTCAGATCCAGATGAAGCCATATCGAATTTGTAAATAAAGATCACAAAAAAGAGCACTCTGTAATTACTCTCCAAAAATTTTGGAACAATAATAAAGTTGTTTAGAAAAGTTGTACATTTATAGGAGCAAAATTCTATTCCCGCGACTACTATGACGTTCATGACACCTTACATGTCACGTGTTAACAATTGGCCAGACAATTCAACTGAAAGTTAAGTACATCAGCTTAGTCGCGGCGAGCGAGGCGTCAAATTTATCAATATTCCGCCACTGCTCGCGGCGGGCTAGACGTGTCTATTTATTGTGGGATTATTAGTACATAGCAACAGCGGACACCATTTCGCCCGCGGCGAGTAACGGCGAGTTTAGCCGCGTCTAAAATGACGGATGAATTGACGGCTTAGTACATGGAGCCCTTTGAGTGCCGTTTTTTTTTGTAACAACCCACATCCCCTCAATTTAACCCCTTATAAATGCTTCATGCAGTTTTTAAAAAAAATTAAAATGGTCATATTTTTTATTTATTAAAAAGAACTGTCCACTTTATTTTGGGGGTAAATAGGGCAACTTTTTATCATGATATCATGATAGAAAATTAGTAATATGTCCCCGTTTACAAAAAATATTGATAACACTTGTGATTAATAATTTAAAATTAATGTATTTTTGCATAATTTTATAATTAACATTTGTAAAAGGTCAAGCGCCTAATTGCAATCAAGAAAAAGCAATTTGGCTGTGAACAAGTTTCCAGTTTGAGTGGTTTGAGTTTACTGATTACAATAAGTTATAAAGACAAGGGGGGGCGAATTATCAAGCTCCGAATGGCTCGCCTTCAGGCTCGCCGGAAACAGCAGTTATAAAGCAGCGGTCTAAAATGTTGCTCCATAACTGGTCCGCTGCCTTTGAGGCTGCGGTCTTCAATCCGCACGATCCTATATGATCGGGATGATTCACACCCACTGCTAGCGGCCTAGCGAATCTGCAGGGGGCGGCATTGCAAAGCAGTTCACAAGAACTGCTTGTGCAATGATAAATGCCGACAGCGTGGACATAATACGCTATATCATATCATGTCCATCCGCACTTCAATAAATCGGCCCCAAGGAATACAATGCACATACACCTGTTTTCAGCTTAAATGTTTACATTTTTAATAAACTAGATGGATGGTAAAGAAACAGGAGGAAACCCAATTTTTTTTTTCATTACTCAGATAAAACATACAATTTCCATTCAACATCTATTATCAAATTTGCTCCATTCTCTTGGTATCCTTTGTTTAAGGAGTAGCAATGCACCACTGGGAGCTAGCTCACATCAGATGATCCAATGAAAAGAGAAATATATGGGCAGCCACCAATACAACTACTAGATCCCAGCACTGCATTGCTGCTGCAGAGCATACTTCTGTATACTTTTTAATAAAGAATACCAAGAGAGTAAAGCATCTGCCAGGATTAAGATTGAAGATGGTTCCGCGCTGGATGAAGATGGGGCGCCGCTCTTCAGGAATGGTAAGTACTGATTTTTTTTGTTGTGGCTTTTTTATATAGATTAGGGTTTTTTATTTTAATGGACTGTAAAAGAGATGAATGCCCTTTTAAGGGCAATGCCCATACAAATGCCATCATCATGGCAATGGGTAGATTAGTTTTTTTTAGTTAGGATTTTTTGTTTTGGGGGGTGGGGGGTTGTAAATGTTAGGGGGGACTTTGTAGGGGTTTTTTGGGTAAAAGAGCTGGTATCTTTAGGACAATGCCATACAAAAAGCACTTTTTTAAGAGCTATTGGTACTTTTTTAAATTTTGGGGGGGGGGGTTATTTTAAAGGGCCAGTAAATCTAAAAAATAATGTTATATAATTCTGCACAGGGCAGGAGCGAGCTGCACTGAGTATAATGGCGCGGTCGGGCCGGGCTGTGACTAGACAGCTGGCCAGATGCGCTCTGTGATAAAAACAGACCCGCACAGAAGAGAACAGAGAGCGGGTCTCAAAATGGTCTTTTTTTATAAAAAATCACAGGGAATATTAGGTTTTATAAAGCTGCTGCTAATATAATGTTATATATTTCTGCATTATGTGCAGAATTATATAACATGATTTTTTAGGTTTACTGGCCCTTTAAACAGGGTATTAGATCAGGAATATCTTATTTTATTTTGGATAATTTCATTTTGTGTATTTTAAAGTTTGTTATTTTTTGTAATGTTAGGGGGGTTTTCGTAGTATTAGGTTTTTCAAAGTTTTGTAATTTAGGTTTTTAATTTTTGGTATCTTTTATTTTTTTTAAAAACAGTAATGGTAGATTTTGTTATAGTTTAAACTTAGGTGTTTATTTCACAGTTAAGTTTTTATTTATTGTAAGGTAGTTATATTGTAACTTTAGTTTAAAGTAAGGGGGTATTAGGTTTAGGGGTTAATAGTTTAATTTAGTTTGTTGCAATGTGGGGGATGGCGGTTTAGGGGCTAATAGCTTTATTTAGTGTTTGCAATGTGGGGGGTCGGCGGTTTAGGGGTTAATAGCTTATCTTAGGGTGTAAGGTTTTTACAAAACTTTCTTTCCTCCATAGACTTCAATGGGGAATGGTTTAATGCAACAGCCATTTCGCAATCGCAGGTGTTAGGTTTTTTCCAACATTTTTTCTCCATCGATCTCAATGGGGGAATACATGCACGAGCATGCCAAGTCGGAACTTGCTTTGTGTGCGGTATGTGGCTTACCGCACCATACCGCCCATCAAAAGAAAGTTTTAGTGTGACTTGTAATGCCAGCGGGATGGAAATAGTGGTACGGCCCCATTTTGCGTGTTGTGCACACTACGGCTATACTGCACAACTTGTATTCTCAGTCAAAATGAGATAATCTTAAAATGTTTAACCAGGTGTAGTAAGCAGTAACGCAATGTGCATTTATTATTTATTGTGTGCTGTTCCTGGAACATAGCTGCAAACTGGGCTTTTCCCCATCCACAAAAGGTGTCTGCAGTGCATGTTGTACAAATACTGCATATGTAAAGGGACATTATCATCAATTTCTGCCATGCATATGCATGTGCACTATTTACACATTAACAATATTACATATGGGCCTTATTGTAAAAACAAAATCCATTGAGTGTCGCTTCACCTCTTTTTCCCAGCATTCGGTTATCGTCTAGCTTCACCTCTTTTTCCCAGCATTCCGTTATCGTCTCGCTTCATCTCTTTTTCCCAGCATTCCCTTATCGTCTCGCTTCACCTCTTTTTCCCAACATTCCGTTATCGTCTCGCTTCATCTCTTTTTCCCAGCATTCCGTTATCGTCTCGCTTCATCTCTTTTTCCCAGCGTTCTGTTATCGTCTTGCTTCACCTCTTTTTCCCAGCGTTCCGTTATCGTCTTGCTTCACCTCTTTTTCCCATCATTCCGTTATCGTCTCGCTTCATCTCTTTTTCCCAGCATTCCGTTATCGTCTCGCTTCACCTCTTTTTCCCAACATTCCGTTATCGTCTCGCTTCATCTCTTTTTCCCAGCGTTCTGTTATCGTCTTGCTTCACCTCTTTTTCCCAGTGTTCTGTTATCGTCTCGCTCTACCTCTTTTTCCCAGCATTCTGTTATCGTCTCGCTTCACCTCTTTTTCCCAGCATTCTGTTATCGTCTCACTTCACCTCTTTTTCCCAGCATTCTGTTATCGTTTCGCTTCACCTCTTTTTCCCAGCATTCCATTATCGTCTCGCTTTGCCTCTTTTTCCCAGCATTTCGTTATTGTCTCGCTTCACCTCTTTTTCCCAGCATTCTGTTATCGTCTCGCTTCACCTCTTTTTCCCAGCATTCTGTTATCGTCTCGCTTCACCTCTTTTTCCCAGCATTCCATTATCGTCTCGCTTCACCTCTTTTTCCCAGCATTCCATTATCGTCTCGCTTTGCCTCTTTTTCCCAGCATTCCGTTATCGTCTCGCTTCACCTATTTTTCCCAGCATTCCGTTATTGTCTCACTTCACCTCTTTTTCCCAGCGTTCCTTTATGAAGTGCTCTTGTCACTATCATCTGTAGCTGCATGGAAAGCGCAAAACAATAATTAGAAATGAAACCCACTTGCAAAACGGTTTATGTAAATGTTTGTGATCAATATAAGAGATATTCATGTCCGTTTTGTTACAGTAAAGTGGTTTTGCGGATAGAACAAAAAATGCCTCCGGGGAATGGTCAGGAAGTTCAGGGGCATTCTATTGCGGTTGTTGGGATTTATTACCTACACCTACGCCTACGCCCAGTAACATATATTTATAAAGATTCTATTGCCTTTGTGACGGATTTCGACTCATAGGTGTGTTTCACCATTTTAACCCCTTCAGAACCGTGAATTTCAGAGAAAAACTTGACTAACATACCAGAGATTTTTTTTTAGCATTTTTGCCATCACTCCATTTAAACAGAAATAGAGCAATTATTTTTTACCTGTCAAAACTATATATATTTTTTTAAGTAGACAACCCAAGTGACACACACATTCGGCACTCTTCTTGTGAATCAATAACCAAACATGACAAAGTTTTGGGTACAAAAGGCCGCAGCCCGCATTTATTAAACAAACAAGTGTTTACAAATAACACAACCACCTAACCAATGTGGTTACAAAAACTCTGGGGTGCTGTCCATCATCCACCACACGTGCCTTCCACTGGCTGTTGCCAGGCACGCCCCCTTTTCTTAAACTCTCCCCATCGTCCGATGAGGTACCATTACCACCTAAAACTCGCCTGATAAGGCCAGCACCCGCCTTTAGCTGCGACTTCCAAATTCTTAAAACAGGGAGGGAGGGAGGGAGCTTTTCCCGCTTCACAAGGGAAATGATGCTGGCTTCCGCCTCACAACCCTCAATATTTATACTCGCTCCTGCTCCTCAGAATTCTGCCTAGCAACCCACTGCTATTGGCCTGTAGTGTGGTCACATGCCCCTGCTCTCAATTCATTCCTTCCGGGGCTTCTTTGACACACACATTCGGCACTCTTCTTGTGAATCAATAACCAAACATGACAAAGTTTTGGGTACAAAAGGCCGCAGCCCGCATTTATTAAACAAACAAGTGTTTACAAATAACACAACCACCTAACCAATGTGGTTACAAAAACTCTGGGGTGCTGTCCATCATCCACCACACGTGCCTTCCACTGGCTGTTGCCAGGCACGCCCCCTTTTCTTAAACTCTCCCCATCGTCCGATGAGGTACCATTACCACCTAAAACTCGCCTGATAAGGCCAGCACCCGCCACAGACCGACCTACCGTCGGACACCGCCCAACCGGGCTAAGGCCTTCTGTACCCCCTCTTTTAGGTTAAAATTAAATAAGTGCAACCCCACTTCATTGAGATGCACCCCATCCTTAATAAAAAAGCATCTGCCTGATTCCCCTTCAAATTCAAAATGGCGAATGCCAAAACCCCCCAACTGAGCAACAAAACCTGATAGAGTCCTGTTAACCTTTCTCCTGGATAAATCCAGCCTCCTGACATCCCAAGCTGAGCGCCATTCCAACCTTGTCTCAATTTCTGACCACACAATTAACACCTTCGGGAACAAAACCTTCAACCTACGCATGCCACCCTTCAACTGGTCAATCAAATCTTTTTGAGCCATAAACCCTAAGTCATTTCCTCCAGCGTGTAACACCAAAATGTCAGGAGGCTTGTACAGCCTGGCAAACTTACTCACTGTACTCACTACCCCTTCCCATTTGAGACCTCTTACCCCAAACCACTTTACCCCAACCTGTTCCCGAGGAAGGCCCAACTGGATTCCCCCTTCCTTTGTTGCTGCCGCTTTTCTCGCCCAGTAAATGAAAGAATGTCCAACTATCCAACACTGAACTGGACCTGTTAAGAAAAACAAAACTATACTATCATGTTAGGACGAACATAACGCTTAAAACACCCCGATTTCCACCTTCCCACCTTTTTCACGACTTCCTCACTCAAACCCAATTCATGCGCCTCAGTTGCCGCGCCTATTCTAAACGAATGGCATCCAAAATCTTTAGGGTCCACCCCAGCCACGGACAAAGCCCTTTTAAGTACCGCCCCAAACTGATATTTTGACAATGCTCCTCCATCCTCGTGCCTCAAAAGAGGGCCCTCACCACAAGGCCTGATCCTAAGATAATCCACCAGAGAACCTACCGGGCAACAAACACCCCCGATAGCAAATAACTTGATTAAGCGGCCCATACCCTCCTGATCTGTCTTAGATTTTCTAAGCCAAATGGACACTTCCTCCCTTGATATCACCACATCACCAAACCTGATAACGCCATTGTCCTTTTTATTAGCCCCAACCAATTCCAACACTCTAAAAGCCCCGAAAAAGGCTAAAACAAAAGCCACCCGGAACAAATAATACTCAAACTTAGAATTGCACACCACCTCCAAAGCCCCAACTACCTTTAATAGTAAACTAAATACAAGTGGACGTCTTTTGTCCCCCCTAGCTCCACCTCTACAAACACCTCTCACCGCCAATTTTACCCAAAACTCCTTTGTTAAATCAACCCATCCCATCAGATTAAACAGAAAGGCTAACGCCGCCACCTGACGATTCACCATGGATTTTGACATCTTCGCCTCTTTCCATTCCTGCACCCAATCAACCAAGTACCACACCCAATCCTCTTTTGATAGCCTGATTCCATCCCTGTGCAGCCTACAAAACCACCGTTTCCATACTGGCACGTAAGCTCTTAACGTACTTTGGGCTAAAGCCCCTCTCGCCAATTTCAATCCCTTAAGAAGTCTATCTGCCACAAAGCCCTTGGGCATTCTTCCCCATCCAACTTCGCCTCCGGGGCTGCTTCCCGAAACTTCTGCCACTGCAACCGGGAAAGAGAGTCAGCAATCACATTTTGCTTCCCGGGTACATGCACCGCCCTAAAAAACACATTCCCCCTCAAGCATTCCAGGACAAACACTCGGAGAAGCCGAATCACCGGCCTCGACTTCGCTGTCAACTTATTAATCGCAAATACCACTCCCATATTGTCAGAGTGGAAAGTCACCTTCCTATCCCTCAGCTCACCATTCCAAACCATAACAGCCACCACCAACGGAAACAATTCTAGAAACACCAAGTTCTTGGTTAAACCTTGTTCCTTCCATTCCTCAGGCCATGTATCCACGCACCATCTGCCATCAAAATATGCCCCAAAGCCATGTGCTCCTGAAGCATCTGTGTATAGGTGCAACATCTCATCCGATACCGGCCCCTCCTGAATGAGCGACCGCCCATTGAACTCTTCCAGAAAAATCAACCACACTCTAAGATCCTCCTTCAACTCCTTTGAAAGCCGGATCCTGTGGTGTGGTTCCTTCACCCCAACCGTAGCCAATGCCAGGCGCCTTCCAAAAACCCTTCCAACTGGGATCACACGACAAGCAAAATTAAGCTTGCCCAGTAGCTATTGCACTTCTCGCAACGACACTTTCCCCTTCCCAAGCATCTCAGTTATGACCTTTCTCAGATCTACCACCTTATCCCAAGGTAGCGAGCACTCCATCAATACTGAGTCAGTCTGGATCCCCAGAAAACTCAACTTAGTCACCGGCCCTTCCGTCTTTCCAGGTGCAATCGGAATCCCGAATTGCTCAGCCACTTCAACAAATGTTTTCAACAACATTTCACAAACTCCAGAACCAGCTTCCCCCACAAACAGGTAATCATCCAAATAATGGACCATCGATGACCTGCCCGCCTTTTTCTTCACCACCCATTCCACAAATGTACTAAATTTTTCAAAGTACGCACAGGATATGGAGCATCCCATGGGTAAACACAGATCAACGAAAAATTCCCCTTGAAATTGGCAACCCAATAAATGATGACACACCGGATGGACTGGTAAAAGCCGAAAGGCTGCCTCCACATCCACCTTTGCCAACAATGCTCCAATCCCCGCTCTCCTGACCACACTCACCGCCTTATCAAATGAAGCATAACGTACTGCCGTCAAAGACGGGTCAATCCCGTCGTTAACAGACCCGCCCTTAGGATGAGACAGGTGGTGAATCATTCTAAATTGTCCCTCCGTCTTCTTTGGGACCACCCCAAGTGGGGACACCCTCAAATTCGGGAATGGAGGGTTTTTGAAGGGGCCCGCCATTCTCCCCAGTGCCACCTCCTTTTTCAACTTAACTTGAACCACCTCTGGGAATTGCTCAGCCGATTTTAAATTCCCAGGAACTCCCGAACCCTTTGAACCCTCGAACGGGATACAAAATCCGGAACTGAAGCCCGTCAGTAACAGCTCCGCATCCCCCGCTCTACCCTTTGTCTTACCGTATTGGCTTAGCCACGGGGCCATCTCTCTTACCCTCACCGGGGTCCGAGCCCGTAGCAGCACCCTCACCTCCTTTACCATTCCCCTTTCCTTTTCGGAAACATTTTGCCCCAGAGTGCGCACCTCCACATCCTGAGCACTCGTGCTTGTATTTGCACGCCCCTCCGAACCTACACACCCCTTCATTAAACTGGAAGCAGAGGCCTTTTTTAATTGCCACTGATGTGGCCCCCACTGTCGTTCCACTAGCCCCCGTTCCTCCACTCCGAAAGGACTGCCCCCTCAAAGGAGTCATTAACTCCAGCCACACCCCCATCTCTCTGTCGTCCCACCGCATCTCTGGTCGTACCGCCAGCCTCTGGCGGAACTGTTCATCATACCGCCACCAGGCAAGACCCCCATATGTCCTCTGAGCCCCTGATATTTCATCAAAATAGCAAAACATAGTCGAGCTCTGCTCGGGGAATTTCTCCCCGATCACGCTGGCTAATATGCAAAAAGCCCTCGTCCAGTTTGAAAAAGTTTTAGGTAATTTCCTCCACTTTTTCTTTCTCTCCTCCTCTTCCTTTTTGCCCTGTTCCCCTTTTGGATCTTCCTTTAACTCAATAAAGTGGTCCAACGGCAACAATGAAAAGATCTCTACAAACTCTCGTTTCCATATCTTTTCTTTAACCTCTTTACTCAGATGGATCCCAAGTGGTCCAATCGAGCACAAGCAAGGCCTACGCAAGGCTTGATCTGCCACAATTAACACTTCACCGCTTGTAACCGGCACCGACCCTCCTTTTTCTACCCCACTCCCCGAAGGGGTTCCAACCACCGGTACACTACCCTCCTTCACTGCCGGTACCCATGCTCCCGCTACTGTTCCTACATCACCCCCAACTTTCCTTTTGTCTTCTAATTGAGCCACCAGCTCCTTCAGACCTTTCATCACCGTCTCATACACTCCCCCCGACTCTTCTTTTTCCTTCCCCCCCTGCAGGGAACCCGCCGTCTCACCTGGCGGCCTTGACTCAGGCTCCTGCACCACTATTGTATCCTCTCTTCTCCTTTCCGCCCTGTCACCTGCAGATCTTCTCCCCCTATCATCAATGTTATAAGACATAGAGCTTTCCCTCCTACGTGTGTGTTCTCGATCTCTATCCCGCCTGCCCCATGTGGGGGACGTATGCCTTTCCCGCTCCCTGTAGTCTATCCTTGCCGTCCGAGATCTCTCCCTCCGCCGTGTCCCTCTGCTCCTGCTCCTGTCCCTTCTGCTCTGTCCACCTGAACCTCCACCTGATCTCTGTGGAGAATGATTAACATGATGTCTCTGCCTCCTAGTGTCTTCCTTCTCTCTTCCCCTGCCCCTCTCACGTTCTTCCCTCATTCCCCCAATTTGTCCTTCACTCTGAGTTACGTGTCCCCCTCCAGGCACCAGAGAATTGAGCAGCTGCATTAAAGTAGCCATCTCTCCTACCTGTGCCGAACTCTCCGGTTCCGTCTGCTGTCCCAATTGCAATTCTTCACCAGCGAAGTCACTGTAAGATTCGTTCATCCACAGGACGTCCTCCTCCAGCTCCTGTAATGAAGACTGCACCGCAGGCAACCCCGGCCTTTCCACCGGGACGCCGTCCTACTCCTCCGGTTCTGAAACACAATCATTAACTTCCAAATTATTCCTTTTCTCAGTCCTTTTACCCCCACTCCTGTTCTCCCTGCCCCTCTCTGTCTCTGTACCCCTATTCTCCCCATCCCCCCTACCCCCTGTAACCCTATCCCTTTCCCTTATATCCTGTACCAAAACCTCAACGGCCTCTCCAATCCCACTTGATATCCCTCCTGCACTATGCCTGCCGTCCCTATTCGCCTCAGCTCCCCTTTCTCCACCTACCTCTTTTCCCTTTTTTCCTCTCGCCTTAGCTTGCCCCTTCCCAAAACCTCCTCTTCCCCTACCCAAACAACGTCCACTATTCTCCCTCATGTTCCCTCCAATTCCTCCGCTGCCACTCGCAGCACCTACAGTTACCTTATCCCTCCTCTCACTGCTCCTTAAGTTTACACCTGTTCCTCCAACGCCCCTACCGCTTCTCTCATTCCCACTCATCCCCTCCCCCCTTCTCCTTCTATCCACACTAGCTCCCTCAAAGCCCGAGCCATCCCTTCCCTTCTCAGCCCCCTGTTTACTTATACCGCTCCTGGCGACTGCCACCTCACCCTCCCTGCTCCCCGCACAAACCTCATGTGTCACCATTACTCCCCCCTCCACGCTGCCTACGCTCGTCCCCAGCAACCTAGGCCTCAGTGTTCCCCTCCTACTCCCTGCTGACACTGGAGATGTGCGCAGCTCCTCCATAGCCCTTCTCTTGCCTCCTGACTTTCCGCTAACCTCACCCCTGGCCGTATCAGGCCTCCCTTGACCCAAAGCTCCCCTCCTGTCATCCGGACTAAGCCGCACCGGCGGCTTCGTCCGCCTCACCGGCCGACCGCACCGCTCCTGACCTGATGTTCCTGCTGGCTCGACTGTCGACGACCCTGCACCGGAACCGCTGTCCTCTGAAAAGAGCCTCTGCTGGAGCCAGGTAACACCCTTTTCCGCTACCAAGGTTTTTACCTGTTCCAGCAAAAGGCTCACGCTCTCCATTCTGCCTGTCAGCTTTTCCCGCTTCACAAGGGAAATGATGCTGGCTTCCGCCTCACAACCCTCAATATTTATACTCGCTCCTGCTCCTCAGAATTCTGCCTAGCAACCCACTGCTATTGGCCTGTAGTGTGGTCACATGCCCCTGCTCTCAATTCATTCCTTCCGGGGCTTCTTGTATTGATCTAGGTCAATTTTAATATATTTGATGCCAACTTTTAGCCGCCAAATGCAATTATATAAAAAAAATCATTAACTTTTTCACAAACCTTGGGTTTCTCACTGAAATTATTTACATACCGCTTCAATCATAACACAAATGGTTGTAAAGGTTTCTCTGGGATTCCCTTTGTTCAGAAATCACAGACATAAATGGCTTTTCTATTGTTTTTTGTTAATTAGAAGACCACTAATTGCAGCTGTGCAACACATTTCTGAAATTCTCAGCAGTGAAGGGGTTTATTAGTTAGCTATTAAGGGTAATCGTATAGTAATGTTGGTATTACCCTCCCACCTCACACCTCCCTGATCCCTCCCAAACAGATCTCCCCCTACATACACACACTCCTCACCATCTTAGATACAGGCAGGCAGTCTGCCAGTATGAAGCTTTAGGGTTGTTGTGTTTTAAATTAATAATTGTTATTTTTTTCTGCAGTGTAGGATCACCCTCCCCCTCCCACTCCCTAATCCCCCCTAAACAGCTCTTTAACCCTCCCCTCTCCCAATGGTGTCCACTTGCTGCCTCCGGCTGTAGTCTTTGCTGTCTAAGCTGACCTCTGGACCGCAGCATGCGCCTCTGTGTTGGACGTAGCTACTACGTCAACAGTAGGGTGAACAGATGTCCCCGATTTTCAGGGACTGTCCCCAGATTGAGGAGACTGTCTCCAGACAAATTAGGTCCCCGGAAATGTCCCCAGAAGATAAATGGTCCACGCAGCTCCTGTTACAACACATTCTCACACTTTCAACTGGACCGGGGCAGACCTACTAGCTAGTGGGCACTGCCATGAAAATCATGGCGCGTCGTTTAGAGACATAATTAAAAAGTGCGGTGATGTCATATTGTGCGACTACCTACACTCATAAATTGGCAGTAATAGATGCTAAATACTTTTTAAGTGAGACGGCAGCAGATGTGTATGTAGGTATATTGATAAAGTAAGGCAATTTTACCAGAAAATGGGGTTTCTATATTGTCATAAAATACATAATTTGAGAGGCTGTGCAACTTCCAGTATGTTGCTTATAAAGCTATAACAGGAAAAGCTGCGGTTGAGGAAGAGGGGAAAAGGATGCTGCAGTGAGCAGGTTTTTGTGTAATAGGTAGGGATTGAGCTTAATTAGAACACGTTGGTGTGAGGGAAAGTTTGATGGTCTGTGGGGACTGATGTGCAAAAAGTGCAGCTAAAAATGTGAGCAGCGGTAATTGTAAAGGGCCTGAGCTGGTCAGAGAAGGTATAGGAAGGGTGCAAGGACTCTTGTAAAAGAACAAATTGCAGAGATGTTCAGGGAATGTTGTGAGAAAGAAGTGGCATAATGAATAAGAAGAGGAGGCCAGCAAAAGGCTGAGCAGAGACTAAGAAAGCATTGATGACTTAGAAGCTGTGCAGGGATTCTATTTAAATGGTACCCAACGGAGATAAAATATGCCTAAAGCAAAACATAAAGTTAGGCAAGTGGAAAACCATTTTTGATAGAAGAGCCTAATTTATTACACAACATCAAGATATTTTGACAGGAATACTATATCATTTGACTCAGGGGTCAGCAACCTTGGGCCCCCAGATGTTTTGGAACTACATTTCCCATGATGCTCAGACAGCCTAAAGAGTGTCTCAGCATCATGGGAAATGTAGTTCCAAAACATCTGGGGGCCCAAGGTTGCTGACCCCTGATATTCTAACACACACTATGTGAAAACTAAATGTTACTTTATGGTATACTGTACAAAAATGGAATGTTATGTTCTTAAAGGGACACAAAACTCAAATATTCTATATCATAAAAACAATGGGGCTCTACTATATCTAAGTAGTGTGTCCAGAAATAAGGTGCGCCTAATTTATGCTATTTCAAAAAAGTGATAATATGGATAGATCCTAAGTTTTATATCTTACAAAAAATAAACAATATGAACTGTATAATTATAAATACAAATACATAACAATAGTCACCACAGTCATATGGTTAGGAAATATACATCCATAGATGCAAGTGAAAGTCCCAATATAGAGTGATGTCCAATCTGGAAATGATGTCCCAAACGATAGCTGCTCTCTCCAAAGATGTTGAAAAAGAGATGACTGCGTTCTGTATAGAAACAAAAAAAGAAGAGGCGCTCTGGTGCAGATGATCCTTGGCTACAAATGATTCTAAACTAACAGTTCAGAGTAATACTCACAAAGATGTTTGCACATGCAGTGCAATAACAGGTGAGCCGAAGCTTCAGAGCCGCTCGGCTGACTCGCTAGAGGGTGAAATCAGCTGTTCACTGGGTAATCACTTCACCAACGATGTGGGGAAAAAAGATACCTATGACATAAAATATAGATACCGCCCTTGGTGCAGATTATCCCAGGCACAGAATGCACATACAACAGATGTCGAGAAGTTATACTCACAAACGGAGTTGCACAAGCAGTGCAATATCAGGCGTGCCGAATCTTAAAGAGCCGTTCGGCTGACTCCCTGAGGCCTGTACAGCTGCTCCTGGATCGTTGGAGGAGTGGTGGAAAATAAAGGTGGATATGCCGATAGAGGTTGATCCAAGCAAGGGATCAATAAGGCAAATAGAACAATTCACCAGCAAGGTAGACAAAATAAAAGTATTTATTAAAAATATAAAAATTACTTAGCAACGCGTTTCTCGGCTAACATGCCGTTTCATCAGGCTACATAATTCTAAGAGCTACCTTGCTGACTTAAAAGGACTGACAGGACCAATCAAAACCCTGAAAATTCACACACCTCCCTTGCTCAGGTGTACTATCTGATTACAGGGTGTCGCCCTGAGATACATAGCACTTTTGTTAAAAATGAATACAATTTATACAAACTTCAAAAAAATCTTTCTATATATACAAGGGCAATTTAACATGAATCGATAGCAAGTTTTAATCTCAATAATTGTAACAATAATATTTAGATATTTCAGTCTTACAAACAATATAACAATATAAAAGAAATATGATATAATAATCAGATATTTATAAATATAATAGATGAATTCACAGTAATAAATTTATAATAAACATATAAATCATATAATAACAAATTATAAATAAATACAAGAATAAATACTAAAAAAATATATAATTACTAAAAATATATATAAAGCCATATAATCAATCATATCACTACATCTAATGGTCGGATTAGAACTCACGACCTAGTGGCTGGGAAACCATCAACCCAGCCACTAGGCTATAAGCGGGCTTCTGATGCAAGTGTTCATAGTGTACTGAATGTATCTTGACAATGCTGTGACTGGTGCAAGTGGTGCATTATACAAAATAAACGTGTGTGTGAAAAAAGGTGTATAAATGTGATGTACTTGTGCCTAACAGATAGTGGTATTTACCTTTATAGTGATGTACATATAAGGAAAGCAATGATGTACCATTATGTGATGGATTGCTATGTGTGGCCATAGCAGATATGTGTGACATGTTGGTTAACATACTAGTGTGATGGCTAAAAATAAAATAAGAATTGACTAAAAGCCAATATTGGAAGGGGATACTAGTAATTATTATAGTGCTAATATGTTAATAATTTGCTAAAAAGATATTATGAATGATTATTAAGAATACTTGATGTATTCATATGACATATTTACTATGTTAATGTATTCTTAATGTGACAGTATTAAGCCACTATATATAATGTGATATATATTAGTATTAAACATTGACTAGATTGGATCTCCCGACCTCATAGTATAAATATCTAACAAGCTAACCGCTAGGCCATGACTGCCTGTGTGCAAAGAGTGGTCAAATAGTTAAAATACTAATGTGGTGCCTAAATATAAATATTGACTGATAGCCAATATCAAAGTGCTAATGTATTAAAAGATTTTTAACTAAAAAGATATTGTGGGTGAATATTAAGAATGCTCCGTTTACTCGTGTGACATGTTTGATATGCTAAATATATTCCTGATATAGCAAAATTGTGCATCTATATTGTTAATTTAAAAGATAAAAAATTAAAAAAAAAAAATATATATAAATAAAATTTAGTATAAATTAATACTAATAAACAATAATGGCCAGATTTGAACTCCTGACCTAATAATATAAAGACTATCAACCTAACCACTAGGCCACAACTGCATGTGTACCAAGATTGGTCGAATTTTCTTATAATCAGCTGTATATGGTCTATTAAGATTATTCATATGCTAATTCAATACTATATTATTACATAAGATAGGGGTAATTTTGATAGGCAGAGAGAGATTATATAACAGCTTTATACTTTTAGTTAATAAATATAATCTAGAGGGCTGCCAAATCTACATTAATCTAAAAGGCTGCCAGATCTACATTAAGGTTAAGTCCTAATGGGTGTAAAGTTTTTAGTTTATGAATCCAAAAAGTCTCTCTCTGCCTAAGCCTCAAAAATCTATTATATGTATGGGATGGTATAATTTCTTCTATGGGTATTATAGTGTAACAATTGGGGTTCCCTTTGTGATTTTTATGGCAGTGTTTAATAACACTGTGTGATTTCTTGTTTTTTAAAACACTACAATAATGCTCTGACCACCTATGGCTCAATCGTCTAATAGTTCGGCCGATATATTGAATCCCACAAACACAAGAGATAAGATAAACTACATATTTTGAAGCACAAGTCATTCTACTTTTGATCTTGTAAGTTTTTTTGTCTACAAAGGATTGAAACACATGAGTACCATGTCCTATGTGATCACACATTTTACATCTGGATGCTCTACATTTGTATATTCCTCTGCCCTTTATTTGGGAATTCAAATTTCTTCTATTCTTAGATTTATGATTTTCTTGTTTGGCCTTGTGTTTTACTACTTTACTAGGTGCCAAAATATTTTTAAGATTTGGGGCCTTTCTATACACAATGGAGGGAGTATCTCCAATTAGATCCTTTAAAATAGGGTCTCTTTTCAGGATTCTCCAATGTTTTTGGAAAATTTCACTTATATGTTTATAATTACAGTTATACTGTGTAATAAATCTTATTTCAATAGGTTTATCATCTCCCCGTTGGATATTATGGTTTTTGTTAAAGTATGTCTCTCTATTTTCATTTCTAGCTCTTTGATAACTAGAATTAATAAGGTCTGTTGGATAATGCTTTTCCATGAATCTCTCTTTGAGCGTCGTACTCTGCTTATCATAATCCGATATTAGGCTACAATTGCGCCTTATCCGTTTAAATTGTCCGTATGGGACATTCTTTTTCCAAGGATAGTGGTGATTACTTCTAAAATCTAGATAGCTGTTGCTATCAACAGTTTTGAAATGGGTTGAACTATCTATTCCACCCAAATTATTAAAACGCAGGGATAAATCTAAGAAAACCACACTCTCCTTATGTATACAACTAGTAAATTTCAATCCTCTGTTATTGAGGTTCAGGTGGTCTACAAATTCTAAAGCTCTATCTTGAGTGCCATTCCAAATGAAAATTAAATCGTCTATGAACCTACCATAGAACACCAGGTTCGCCCCAAATTCCGATTGGTAGATGTAACTATTTTCAAAGCTCCCCATATATAGATTAGCGAAACTCGGGGCGAACCTGGTGCCCATGGCGGTTCCTTTTATCTGCAAATAATATTCATCTAAAAATAAAAAATAATTGTGCTGTAAAACAAATAATATAAGTTGTAATATAAATTGTTTTTGTAATGGGGGGATATATTGGTCTTCTTCTAAATAAGCTGATATAGCGTTCACACCCAAATCATGAGGAATATTGGAGTATAAAGCCTCCACGTCACAAGTAATCCATATATAGTCATTAGTGATCGGTATACATCTTAATTTATCCAATAGATCCATAGAATCTCTAATATATGATTCCAAGTTAATTACATACTTTTGAAGGAAGTAATCTATATAAGCTGATACATTCTCAGTGAGACTACCTATGCCCGCTATTATTGGTCTGCCCGGAGGGTTGACAGTATCCTTGTGGATTTTGGGCAGATGGTAATAGAAGGCACAACTAGGCTCACTGGGAATCAAAAATTCCTTTTCTCTCTTAGATACAATGCCTTCTTGATGGGCGAAATTAATTAGACCTGTCAAAGTTTTTAGGTATTTGGGGGTAGGATCTTCTTTAAGGGGAGAGTAATATGATTTGTCCATAAGAATTCTATTTGCTTCTTTAATATAATCCAAATAATTTTGAAGGACAATACCTCCCCCCTTGTCTGCTTGGCGGATTATCAGTTCAGCATTATTCCTTAGTGTTTCAAGGGCCTTAATCTCGTTGGGAAATAGATTATGTTTAGAAATATTTTTAGGGAGCTGTTCCAATTCCTCTAATACTAATTCTTTAAAAATTTCTACATATGTATTGTTTGAAACCTGTGGATTAAAGTTGGATTTAATCCTAAAATTTGTCTGGACATAACCCTCACTTAGTTGTGCCAATAGTGTATCTGGTTCATATATGGGAATGCCAGAAGATATTCTTGTTTCCATAGTATCTGTAAGGATAGGTAATGCATTAGATTCTTTGATTCTTTTCTCAGCGAAGTATTTCTGCATAGTGAGTTTCTGTGTGAATCTGTTCAAATCAACAAATAAATCAAATGTGTTGTGTGAATTTGAGGGACTGTAAGATAAACCTTTACCCAATACCCTAATTTCATCATCTGATAAATTATGTGATGATAAATTGTAAATACCCTTTTTTAATCTTTGTAATCTTGTTTTTTTGATGGTGGACCTACGCCCTCTGCACCCCCGTCTATGAATGGTCTTTTTCCTTTCTGGGGCTGGGTATGTGTGCTGATCGGTTCTAAGTAGCTGGCTATTTTTCGTTGAGACCATGTGTGTATTGGTCTTTGGCGCTGTTCTAAAAAAGCAGCATTATCCGTTGAATTGGAATGGCTATTATCGTGACAGATCTCATTATTCCCAGTAATTAATGGTTGTCTGGGGTTATTACCCCTTGAGGTGGTAGATTCATCCAAAATCTCGTATCTATTATAAGTGAGGATATCGGTAGAGACAGGATGGTCATAAGAGACTCTTCTGTTGGATTCATATCTATTATCAGTGTCATACTGAAGATGTGAGTCATTATGCCATACCGGTCTATTAGAATTATGGCTAGTTTTGGGGGGGTTAATGGGGTTAGCCATATGATGATTATATGTATCATAGCTTGTTTGAGGGGGGTGGGAGGGACTATTGTTCGTATTAGTGTTGTTGTATGTTCTATTTGATTGTGTTATATTATGGGGTCTATTATAGTGTGGGTTGTTGTGTCCACCATTCCTATAACCATTATGATATGGGGTGGTATTACTATCCTGCCTATAGCTGTTGTGATGAGAGTTGGTATTACTACTATTTGTGTGACTATTTCTTCTATCAACAACTGTCCATTCGGCATTTCTAAAGTTGTTATGACTGATATGATGCCTATTCATTTGTTGTGAGGGGGGCAAATTTGCTGGTGCAGTGGTGTCTTTAGTATTCCCTTGTTGGAGATTATTATGTGAGTTGAAGTTTTGTTTATTATTGAATCTATTTCTATTTCTGGATCTCCCATGGTTATAAGTATGTATTTCTCCTCTATTATAATCCCCCTCATCACGTAATAGTTTCTTATTTTTATTTTCTATGAGTTCTCTTTGATAGTTATCGATTTTCTGTAATGTTAATTTATTTAGTTCTTCATATTCTGTAGAAGTTTTAAATTGTTCTAAATGTATTTGTAATTTTTCAATCTCAATCGTAACTTTTGCTACTAATGCTCCCTGTAATCAGATAGTACACCTGAGCAAGGGAGGTGTGTGAATTTTCAGGGTTTTGATTGGTCCTGTCAGTCCTTTTAAGTCAGCAAGGTAGCTCTTAGAATTATGTAGCCTGATGAAACGGCATGTTAGCCGAGAAACGCGTTGCTAAGTAATTTTTATATTTTTAATAAATACTTTTATTTTGTCTACCTTGCTGGTGAATTGTTCTATTTGCCTTATTGATCCCTTGCTTGGATCAACCTCTATCGGCATATCCACCTTTATTTTCCACCACTCCTCCAACGATCCAGGAGCAGCTGTACAGGCCTCAGGGAGTCAGCCGAACGGCTCTTTAAGATTCGGCACGCCTGATATTGCACTGCTTGTGCAACTCCGTTTGTGAGTATAACTTCTCGACATCTGTTGTATGTGCATTCTGTGCCTGGGATAATCTGCACCAAGGGCGGTATCTATATTTTATGTCATAGGTATCTTTTTTCCCCACATCGTTGGTGAAGTGATTACCCAGTGAACAGCTGATTTCACCCTCTAGCGAGTCAGCCGAGCGGCTCTGAAGCTTCGGCTCACCTGTTATTGCACTGCATGTGCAAACATCTTTGTGAGTATTACTCTGAACTGTTAGTTTAGAATCATTTGTAGCCAAGGATCATCTGCACCAGAGCGCCTCTTCTTTTTTTGTTTCTATACAGAACGCAGTCATCTCTTTTTCAACATCTTTGGAGAGAGCAGCTATCGTTTGGGACATCATTTCCAGATTGGACATCACTCTATATTGGGACTTTCACTTGCATCTATGGATGTATATTTCCTAACCATATGACTGTGGTGACTATTGTTATGTATTTGTATTTATAATTATACAGTTCATATTGTTTATTTTTTGTAAGATATAAAACTTAGGATCTATCCATATTATCACTTTTTTGAAATAGCATAAATTAGGCGCACCTTATTTCTGGACACACTACTTAGATATAGTAGAGCCCCATTGTTTTTGTATACATCTATTTATCTAGAGGTTATAGCTGCCATTATGCTATCTGTTAATGAACGAGTCAATAAGAGATTAACATTAGTCGCAACTGTTTCTCCCACCAACCCTGCACTCTGTGAAAATATCAATATAGATAGTTTATCAATACACTCTTCCTTCTCCAGATTGGAGGAACTTATTAACATAGAATGCAGGAATTGGTGGGATGCTGAAATGTTACGTAAATACATAGAGAGAAAACAAATCCCTAGAGGATTAAGAATTTTTAAAAACTGCTCATTCAAGGATGATGCCGAACTGTCCTCCAAATGGGAGGAAGCTCTAGGAGATTGCTCAATTCGTTTGATGAAAATCTTAATATCCCATAGGGAAGCATTAGTAGCAAAAGTTACGATTGAGATTGAAAAATTACAAATACATTTAGAACAATTTAAAACTTCTACAGAATATGAAGAACTAAATAAATTAACATTACAGAAAATCGATAACTATCAAAGAGAACTCATAGAAAATAAAAATAAGAAACTATTACGTGATGAGGGGGATTATAATAGAGGAGAAATACATACTTATAACCATGGGAGATCCAGAAATAGAAATAGATTCAATAATAAACAAAACTTCAACTCACATAATAATCTCCAACAAGGGAATACTAAAGACACCACTGCACCAGCAAATTTGCCCCCCTCACAACAAATGAATAGGCATCATATCAGTCATAACAACTTTAGAAATGCCGAATGGACAGTTGTTGATAGAAGAAATAGTCACACAAATAGTAGTAATACCAACTCTCATCACAACAGCTATAGGCAGGATAGTAATACCACCCCATATCATAATGGTTATAGGAATGGTGGACACAACAACCCACACTATAATAGACCCCATAATATAACACAATCAAATAGAACATACAACAACACTAATACGAACAATAGTCCCTCCCACCCCCCTCAAACAAGCAATGATACATATAATCATCATATGGCTAACCCCATTAACCCCCCCAAAACTAGCCATAATTCTAATAGACCGGTATGGCATAATGACTCACATCTTCAGTATGACACTGATAATAGATATGAATCCAACAGAAGAGTCTCTTATGACCATCCTGTCTCTACCGATATCCTCACTTATAATAGATACGAGATTTTGGATGAATCTACCACCTCAAGGGGTAATAACCCCAGACAACCATTAATTACTGGGAATAATGAGATCTGTCACGATAATAGCCATTCCAATTCAACGGATAATGCTGCTTTTTTAGAACAGCGCCAAAGACCAATACACACATGGTCTCAACGAAAAATAGCCAGCTACTTAGAACCGATCAGCACACATACCCAGCCCCAGAAAGGAAAAAGACCATTCATAGACGGGGGTGCAGAGGGCGTAGGTCCACCATCAAAAAAACAAGATTACAAAGATTAAAAAAGGGTATTTACAATTTATCATCACATAATTTATCAGATGATGAAATTAGGGTATTGGGTAAAGGTTTATCTTACAGTCCCTCAAATTCACACAACACATTTGATTTATTTGTTGATTTGAACAGATTCACACAGAAACTCACTATGCAGAAATACTTCGCTGAGAAAAGAATCAAAGAATCTAATGCATTACCTATCCTTACAGATACTATGGAAACAAGAATATCTTCTGGCATTCCCATATATGAACCAGATACACTATTGGCACAACTAAGTGAGGGTTATGTCCAGACAAATTTTAGGATTAAATCCAACTTTAATCCACAGGTTTCAAACAATACATATGTAGAAATTTTTAAAGAATTAGTATTAGAGGAATTGGAACAGCTCCCTAAAAATATTTCTAAACATAATCTATTTCCCAACGAGATTAAGGCCCTTGAAACACTAAGGAATAATGCTGAACTGATAATCCGCCAAGCAGACAAGGGGGGAGGTATTGTCCTTCAAAATTATTTGGATTATATTAAAGAAGCAAATAGAATTCTTATGGACAAATCATATTACTCTCCCCTTAAAGAAGATCCTACCCCCAAATACCTAAAAACTTTGACAGGTCTAATTAATTTCGCCCATCAAGAAGGCATTGTATCTAAGAGAGAAAAGGAATTTTTGATTCCCAGTGAGCCTAGTTGTGCCTTCTATTACCATCTGCCCAAAATCCACAAGGATACTGTCAACCCTCCGGGCAGACCAATAATAGCGGGCATAGGTAGTCTCACTGAGAATGTATCAGCTTATATAGATTACTTCCTTCAAAAGTATGTAATTAACTTGGAATCATATATTAGAGATTCTATGGATCTATTGGATAAATTAAGATGTATACCGATCACTAATGACTATATATGGATTACTTGTGACGTGGAGGCTTTATACTCCAATATTCCTCATGATTTGGGTGTGAACGCTATATCAGCTTATTTAGAAGAAGACCAATATATCCCCCCATTACAAAAACAATTTATATTACAACTTATATTATTTGTTTTACAGCACAATTATTTTTTATTTTTAGATGAATATTATTTGCAGATAAAAGGAACCGCCATGGGCACCAGGTTCGCCCCGAGTTTCGCTAATCTATATATGGGGAGCTTTGAAAATAGTTACATCTACCAATCGGAATTTGGGGCGAACCTGGTGTTCTATGGTAGGTTCATAGACGATTTAATTTTCATTTGGAATGGCACTCAAGATAGAGCTTTAGAATTTGTAGACCACCTGAACCTCAATAACAGAGGATTGAAATTTACTAGTTGTATACATAAGGAGAGTGTGGTTTTCTTAGATTTATCCCTGCGTTTTAATAATTTGGGTGGAATAGATAGTTCAACCCATTTCAAAACTGTTGATAGCAACAGCTATCTAGATTTTAGAAGTAATCACCACTATCCTTGGAAAAAGAATGTCCCATACGGACAATTTAAACGGATAAGGCGCAATTGTAGCCTAATATCGGATTATGATAAGCAGAGTACGACGCTCAAAGAGAGATTCATGGAAAAGCATTATCCAACAGACCTTATTAATTCTAGTTATCAAAGAGCTAGAAATGAAAATAGAGAGACATACTTTAACAAAAACCATAATATCCAACGGGGAGATGATAAACCTATTGAAATAAGATTTATTACACAGTATAACTGTAATTATAAACATATAAGTGAAATTTTCCAAAAACATTGGAGAATCCTGAAAAGAGACCCTATTTTAAAGGATCTAATTGGAGATACTCCCTCCATTGTGTATAGAAAGGCCCCAAATCTTAAAAATATTTTGGCACCTAGTAAAGTAGTAAAACACAAGGCCAAACAAGAAAATCATAAATCTAAGAATAGAAGAAATTTGAATTCCCAAATAAAGGGCAGAGGAATATACAAATGTAGAGCATCCAGATGTAAAATGTGTGATCACATAGGACATGGTACTCATGTGTTTCAATCCTTTGTAGACAAAAAAACTTACAAGATCAAAAGTAGAATGACTTGTGCTTCAAAATATGTAGTTTATCTTATCTCTTGTGTTTGTGGGATTCAATATATCGGCCGAACTATTAGACGATTGAGCCATAGGTGGTCAGAGCATTATTGTAGTGTTTTAAAAAACAAGAAATCACACAGTGTTATTAAACACTGCCATAAAAATCACAAAGGGAACCCCAATTGTTACACTATAATACCCATAGAAGAAATTATACCATCCCATACATATAATAGATTTTTGAGGCTTAGGCAGAGAGAGACTTTTTGGATTCATAAACTAAAAACTTTACACCCATTAGGACTTAACCTTAATGTAGATCTGGCAGCCTTTTAGATTAATGTAGATTTGGCAGCCCTCTAGATTATATTTATTAACTAAAAGTATAAAGCTGTTATATAATCTCTCTCTGCCTATCAAAATTACCCCTATCTTATGTAATAATATAGTATTGAATTAGCATATGAATAATCTTAATAGACCATATACAGCTGATTATAAGAAAATTCGACCAATCTTGGTACACATGCAGTTGTGGCCTAGTGGTTAGGTTGATAGTCTTTATATTATTAGGTCAGGAGTTCAAATCTGGCCATTATTGTTTATTAGTATTAATTTATACTAAATTTTATTTATATATTTTTTTTTTTTTTTTAATTTTTTATCTTTTAAATTAACAATATAGATGCACAATTTTGCTATATCAGGAATATATTTAGCATATCAAACATGTCACACGAGTAAACGGAGCATTCTTAATATTCACCCACAATATCTTTTTAGTTAAAAATCTTTTAATACATTAGCACTTTGATATTGGCTATCAGTCAATATTTATATTTAGGCACCACATTAGTATTTTAACTATTTGACCACTCTTTGCACACAGGCAGTCATGGCCTAGCGGTTAGCTTGTTAGATATTTATACTATGAGGTCGGGAGATCCAATCTAGTCAATGTTTAATACTAATATATATCACATTATATATAGTGGCTTAATACTGTCACATTAAGAATACATTAACATAATAAATATGTCATATGAATACATCAAGTATTCTTAATAATCATTCATAATATCTTTTTAGCAAATTATTAACATATTAGCACTATAATAATTACTAGTATCCCCTTCCAATATTGGCTTTTAGTCAATTCTTATTTTATTTTTAGCCATCACACTAGTATGTTAACCAACATGTCACACATATCTGCTATGGCCACACATAGCAATCCATCACATAATGGTACATCATTGCTTTCCTTATATGTACATCACTATAAAGGTAAATACCACTATCTGTTAGGCACAAGTACATCACATTTATACACCTTTTTTCACACACACGTTTATTTTGTATAATGCACCACTTGCACCAGTCACAGCATTGTCAAGATACATTCAGTACACTATGAACACTTGCATCAGAAGCCCGCTTATAGCCTAGTGGCTGGGTTGATGGTTTCCCAGCCACTAGGTCGTGAGTTCTAATCCGACCATTAGATGTAGTAATATGATTGATTATATGGCTTTATATATATTTTTAGTAATTATATATTTTTTTAGTATTTATTCTTGTATTTATTTATAATTTGTTATTATATGATTTATATGTTTATTATAAATTTATTACTGTGAATTCATCTATTATATTTATAAATATCTGATTATTATATCATATTTCTTTTATATTGTTATATTGTTTGTAAGACTGAAATATCTAAATATTATTGTTACAATTATTGAGATTAAAACTTGCTATCGATTCATGTTAAATTGCCCTTGTATATATAGAAAGATTTTTTTGAAGTTTGTATAAATTGTATTCATTTTTAACAAAAGTGCTATGTATCTCAGGGCGACACCCTGTAATCAGATAGTACACCTGAGCAAGGGAGGTGTGTGAATTTTCAGGGTTTTGATTGGTCCTGTCAGTCCTTTTAAGTCAGCAAGGTAGCTCTTAGAATTATGTAGCCTGATGAAACGGCATGTTAGCCGAGAAACGCGTTGCTAAGTAATTTTTATATTTTTAATAAATACTTTTATTTTGTCTACCTTGCTGGTGAATTGTTCTATTTGCCTTATTGATCCCTTGCTTGGATCAACCTCTATCGGCATATCCACCTTTATTTTCCACCACTCCTCCAACGATCCAGGAGCAGCTGTACAGGCCTCAGGGAGTCAGCCGAACGGCTCTTTAAGATTCGGCACGCCTGATATTGCACTGCTTGTGCAACTCCGTTTGTGAGTATAACTTCTCGACATCTGTTGTATGTGCATTCTGTGCCTGGGATAATCTGCACCAAGGGCGGTATCTATATTTTATGTCATAGGTATCTTTTTTCCCCACATCGTTGGTGAAGTGATTACCCAGTGAACAGCTGATTTCACCCTCTAGCGAGTCAGCCGAGCGGCTCTGAAGCTTCGGCTCACCTGTTATTGCACTGCATGTGCAAACATCTTTGTGAGTATTACTCTGAACTGTTAGTTTAGAATCATTTGTAGCCAAGGATCATCTGCACCAGAGCGCCTCTTCTTTTTTTGTTTCTATACAGAACGTATTCTATATCATGATTCAGATACAGCAAGTGATTTTAAGCAACTTTGTAATTTACTCCTATTATCTTGGTATCTCTTGGTATATTTATTTGAAAAGCAGGAATGTATGCTTAGGAGCTGGAGCTGGCCCATTTTTTGTTCAGCGCCTGGGTAGTGCTTGTCAAGAAGTATTTTTTTTATCTCATGGACAAAATATGAGAAATAACGTATATATCATACAATCACTTCATAAACACATACCAAATACACTGCATATATAGTTTGGGGAAAATATGCTAATAAAAGTTTTTTACCTTTTGCCAATACAAAAATTATTTCATTTTAAAAATCTGATCACCTTAGTCAACATGGGATGGTGGGCAAAATTGATGAGGTTACCTTTTTTTTATTTTATTTTATTTCTCTGTTTTTTAGCTGTCTTTTTTGGATGGACAGTTTATAGACAGTGTATTTTTTTGTTTTAATTATTTTATTTTATTTTGTACTGTAATGTGTTCATGGGGTCTTTGTGATGCAGGTCTGCTTTACAGTGGAAGAGAGGTGATCAGTTACAAGATAGATACGACTCTATTGATTATACAGAGAGCAAAATGCAGATGTGATGAAGAGTGGGAACAAGTCTTTATGAATTCTGCAATTTGACAATTGGTTTCATCATTGAGTTTTATGACTTCTAGACTATTAACAATTAGCCAGATTGGCTACAAATCGTTTTCCTAAAGGTGTGTGAAAATCAGTGAGAGAAACCCATTAACCAGTCAGAAGAGTTGGCAGACCCAGTTTTGAAAGCCACGTACATCTACAAAAGGTTTATTTTCATTAATATAGGAGAGACCATTATAGAACCGGCATGGAATCATTAGACTTCGGGGTATGTGTTGGTTTAGCGGGAGGGGATCTCCTAACACTGAGCTTACTGCATTAGATGCAATGGGTGCCGGTCATGGGCAGCATTATAACTAGATATTATGTTATTCTACAGATGTCACCTGGCAGATATCAAGTTACTCACAAGCTTTCAGCTTTACGATTATATCATATTTTACATAATTATGTCTAAAAAGTGTAATGACTCTTAAAAACATTTATTAAAGGTGTAAATAAAAGCTTTTTTTGAAACACAAAATAACTTATTGTTGGTAGAGATCCCTCGTGGTTTTAAATAGATATTAAACTCTAAATGTAATTCCCATTGAAATCTTTATGTACAGTACAAAAAATCTTTGAAATATACAGTATGCCCATTACTTATTTGGGCATATTCCTGCAGATCACATCTGAAAGGTTTTCCTCTGCCCTCTGGGAGGCTAGAGAGTACCCTATAAACTTCAGAACCCTAACCTTGCTATATGCTACACAGTGAGCAGTACAAGAGCTTATTTATATTTGCTCGTAACTGGCCACAAATTGTGCTAACAAAAGTACAGCTTGAATACTTGAACAGCATTTATGTTGTATGTAGATCTTTGGCAGTACAGAGATTAATTGCAGCATTTATGTTGTATGTAGATCTTTGGCAGTACAGAGATTAATTACTTTATAATGTGTCCCTTAAATCCTGATAGATAAATAAACAGAAATGTACTAACACAGTAATCATTAAACCATTTTATGTATTTTTTTTTTATTTCACTGGCACTTGCCAGCTTGGACGTTCTTGCACTTGGACTATGGATGATATAACTTTGCCAAGCCCCATTCAGATTCCCTAATAACATACTAATAGGGCACCACAGTGTTATTTAAAGCAGCTTTTTATTTTGTATCAGCTATTTGTCACTGAAGTGAAGGTCAAACGCAAGTAGGGCAGCGCTAGGTAATGGCAGCCACCTCCTGTGGCTGATGTTTGCTGCAGCTAATCTATATCTGAGCACAAAGGTCACTGACAAAGACCATTATAAAAAGTCACTATATGGAAAGAGCTGAAGCAGAAATATTTGTATAAGATCCCTAACTATCTGGCACAAAAATAAATGACCAGAGATTTATGTTAATGTGTATTCCCTGACAGAGATTAACAATGTTCTGTGTGTATTTACATAAAGTTCTGTTTATACATGTAGGTCATGGAGACCGCGTCGTGCCCTGTTATACAGCAGTTTTAGTGGGGTGATTCTTAGTATTTCTAGAGAGACAGTCCTGAGACTATTGCCGGTGACAAAAAGGTGGGCGGGGCCCACAACTGTCCTTATTTTTGCGGGACAGTCCCGATTTTAGGGGTCTGTCCCGCTGTCCCGGGTTGCTAGCCAACTGTCCAGCATTGCCCCATGCATTAAAAAAAAATATATTTTTTTTTAAATCCTATTGGGCCCATAATCAGAAGCAGCTGGCTTTTCTCTCCCAGGGATAGACACCAGTTAGATTCCCTGTAGAAAAGGAATGGTGTGTGGGTTAATCAGGAGTTAGAAGGTTGCATACCCTCTGACCTCAGTAGTAGTGATGACGTCTAACCCCTGGTGATAATACTAGCATGCCTTCAGTTTTATACAATGAGCAGTGCTAACACCAGGGTAACGAACAATGGCAACCTCAGACTGCCAGCTAATGTGCTTGCCAACCCCAGGACCCCATACAATGAAATACAGATACCCATATATGATGTATTGTGTGTATCTATCTGTATCTATAAGTGTGTGTGTGTATCTGCATGTATAAGTGTATGCTATGTAAAGTGTTTGTGTGTATCTGCATGTATAAGTTTATTCTATATAGTGTGTGTGTATCTGCATGTAAAAGTGTAAGTGTAGTGTATGTGTGTATCTGTATGTATAAGTGTGTGTATTTGCGTGTATAAGTTTATGCTATGTAGTTTGTGTGTCTGCATGTATAAATGTAAGCTATGTAGTGTGTCTGTATCTGTATGTATGTGTGTATCTGCATGCTATGTAGTGTGTGTGTGTGTATCTGAATGTATAAGTGTTTACTATGTAGTGTCTGTGTATTGCATGTATAAGTGTATGCTGTGTAGTGTGTGTGTGTATCTACATATATAAGTTTATTCTATGTAGTGTGTTTGTGTGTATAAGTGTAAGCTATGTAGTGTGTGTGTATCTACATGTGTAAGTGTATGCTATGTAGTGTGTGTGTGTATCTGCATGTATAAGTGTATGCCGTGTAGTGTGTGTATCTGCATGTGTAAGTGTATGCTATGTAGTGTGTGTGTATCTGCATGTTTAAGTGTATGCTATGTAGTGTGTTACTGTGCATTTTGCTGACTTTAAAGACCAGAATCTAGAATATTAATGGGGAATTCAGAAAACAGTTTAAAAGAATCTATTATTAAATGTCTAATTAAGATACAAATATTAAGCACTGTTTCTGCAAAGGCTAATTTAATACAGAGCTCACATAGCTATACCAGTGGTTCGAGCTTGTTTTTGATTTGCTGCTTAAGAGTATTACAAGATATGACTTTATTTAGAACTAGGCTATAAGCCTGCCCTGAGGGCAGTCCATGTTTAAAAAATACAAACCCCCAAGCTAAATTTACAAAAAATAAAAAAAGTAAAATTACAGAAAAAATAAACAAAGCTATCCAAAATAAAATATGTAAACCTAAACTAATACCCCTATACAAATAAAAATGACCCCCCAAATAAAAACACCCCTTAATCTAATACTAAACTACCAATAACCCTTAAAAGGTCCTTTTGTTAAACAGCTCTTTTACCTCTAAAAAATACTAAGTCCCCCCTAAAAGTAAACCCCCCCCACCCACCACACCCCAAAAATAAAAAAAAACTAATACTAAAAAAACTAAACTACCCATTGCCCTTAAAGGGGCATTTGTATGGGCATTGCCCTTAAAAAGGCATTCAGCTCTTTTACTGCCCTTAAATGGGCAATCAGCCCTTTTTCAAGCCCAACAAAACCCTAATAAAAAAAACACCCCAAAAATGAAAATAAAAAGCCTAAACCTAAGCCCCAAGTAGGTACTCACTGTTCCTGAAGTCCGGCAGAGAAGGTCTTCTTCCAGACGGATCCATCATCTTCTATCTTAATCCGGAGTGAAGGCAGCATGAAGCGGAGGTGCAGAGCTGTGTTCCTGATGCCTTGATTCTCATCGGCGGTCCTCAACGGTGGCGGTCCTCAGCGGCGGCGGCATTCCTCGGCGGCATGGATGGTTCCTCTTTATCCGATGTCCGTCATAGACTGAAGATTGAATGCAAAGTACCGCAATCAATTTGGGGTAACTTGCATTCCTATTGGCTGAAAGTTTGAAATCAGCCAATAGGATTAGAGCTACTGAAACCTATTGGCTGTTCAAATCAGCCAATCAGATTTCAGTAGCTCTTATCCTAGTGGCTAATTTTTAAATTTTAACCAATAGGAATGCAAGGTACCCCAATACCTTGCATTCAATCTTCAGTGTGCGACGGGCGATCGCATGAAGAGTAGCCTCCACACTGCCGAGGACTGCCGCCGTTGAGGATCCAGACATCAGGAACAGCTCTGCAACTCCACTCCTCGACGCCTTCACTCCAGGTGAAAGGCAATAAAGAAGGTAGCACTCTTGTAGAAAGGAAAAAAACCTTTATTAGAGCAATGTTTTGGGGCCTCCTGCCCCTTTCTCAAGCTAACATACAATTAAATGTTAACACAAATTTATATACAAGGCAATTAATGAGGGATGAGACATCTGTTTAAACAAGGGTTTATTCTTTTGACCTACTGAGGAGCCAGATCCCTTTGGCCTGCTGACTGACATGACATGTTTTTTTAGGTTGTTGAGACGTAAGGCTTACTTTAATAATCCTGACAGGACAGTCACATACACACAACGGGAAGCCAGTGGTGACACATTTGATATCAACAACTTAGGGTTACGTAATAAAAGCCAGTTTAACCCTACATGTGACCATCCGGCTGTGGAGACCTTTCTTAAGGTAGTAGAATTTGAGTTTAAATCATTAGTCCATGACAACACGCACAGTGGCAGGAACCAAAACCTTACTAAAAAAGAGTTCCAAGCCCTAAAATCGATACAGGATGACAATGACATTACTATCAAGCCAGCTGATAAGGGCGGTGCCCTAGTCATTTTGGACTCAGATAAATACAAAAGCGAGGTTCTCAGACAACGTGAGGATGTTATGACCTATGAAAAACTGGACAGTGACCCTTCTAGGAATACCCTTAAAGGGACATGAAACCCCAAATTTATCTTTCATGATTCAGATAGAGAATACAATTTTAAACAACTTTTCAATTTACTTCTATTATTTAATTTGCTTCCTTCTCTTGTTATCCTTTGCTGAAATGTTTATCTAGGCAAGCTCAGGAGCAGCATAGAACCTAGGTTCTAGCTGCTGATTGGTGGCTGCATATATATACTGATTGTCATTGGCTCACCCCATTAGTGCATTGCTGCTCCTTCAACAAATGATAGAAAGAGAATGAAACAAATTAGCTAGTAGAAGTAAATTAGAAAGTTGTTTAAAATTGTATTCTCTAGGCACTTGTGTTCCGGAGGAGGAGCTTAGCACAGGTGGCTGAGTGTTGTGCTCCAGTCCCACAGCTCATGGTGGTGATTTTACACACCTGGCCCTGAGGAAATAGGGTAGCTGCCTGGACTAGCAAGATTTAATGCTACCGGAACATAGAACAGTGGAACTCCATCCCACTGTATTGAGATCTCTTAACCTTGAATAGATCTCCATCTCACCCATAAACAACCACCTAAATTAAGATAGGTATACAATTGTAAAATACTTTTTCCTGTTCATCTCTCCCTCCCTCTCCCGTGACCCTACGCGGAAAGGAACAAAGAAACAAGGGTGCGCAAAGGGCGCTGCATCAGACCGAGGAAGTTTGTTTCTTTTTTTGATTACCCCTCGGACCTCAGTAAATATCTCACTCACCCACCCTACCGTTGCAGGAAGCAGCGCTGTCCATAGTGATTGGTGTGGATTTCTTGCTCTCCAGCTCTTGCCTCCCTGGTGACTCTGAGCGGGGCCGTGCGATTGGTTCCGAGCTCGGCGAGGAATCGACTCCGGGTCTGGACGGGCTGATGGGCCCTGGCGTTGCTGTTGGAGAGCTCGGAAGGATAGTTAACAGCTGTAGCCCTCCTCCCCCACCGGTGCTGCGAGGGAGGAAGCGGGCTCGTTGAGGACTGCGCTACAGGTCTACAGAGTGCTGGGAAAATGCTATATCCAAGGGGGTGAGTGATATAGATAGGTGCCTCTGGACGCCTGTTTTTTTCAGCTAATATGGTCGTAAAAGGGGAAGCTCCAAAAAGACACAAAAGTAACTGAGAAGGGGAGAGAATTGGATCATGGGGCAGCCTGACCGGTAGACATGTGCACGGCTAAAAAATTCGGTTCGTTTTCGGTTCGGATCGATTCAGACTTTTCAAATTTCGTTTCGGATCGAATCGGATTCGGCAAAATTTGAATAAATTCGTTTCGGATTTATTCGGATCCGAATAAATTCGTTTCGGATTTATTCTGATTCGTCTGAATTCGGTTCTATTCCGTTCCGAAATTCGGTATGTTTTTAGTACACTAACACCCATTTAGTACACTAAGTCACTAACACCCATAAACTACCTATGAATCACTAAACCGAGGCCCCCCCACATCGCAAACCCTATAATAACATTATTTAACCCCTAATCTGCCGATCGGATATCGCCGCAACCTACATTATAGCTATTAACCCCTAATCTGGTGTCCCTAACACCGCCGACCCCTACATTATAGTTATTAACCCCTAATCTGCCCCCCCCAACGTCGCCGCAATCTAACTACAAGTATTAACCCCTAATCTGCCGACCCGATATCGCCGCCGCCTACATTATAGCTATTAACCCCTAATCTGGTGTCCCTAACACCGCCGACCCCTACATTATAGTTATTAACCCCTAATCTGCCTCCCCCAACGTCGCCGCAATCTAACTACAAGTATTAACCCCTAATCTGCCGACCCGATATCGCCGCCGCCTACATTATAGCTATTAACCCCTAATCTGCTGTCCCTAACACCGCCGACCCCTACATTATAGTTATTAACCCCTAATCTGCCCCCCCAAACGTCGCTGCAATCTAACTACAAGTATTAACCCCTAATCTGCCGACCCGATATCGCCGCCGCCTACATTATAACTATTAACCCCTAATCTGCTGTCCCTAACACCGCCGACCCCTACATTATAGTTATTAACCCCTAATCTGCCCCCCCCAACCGCAAATCGCCGCCACTATAATAAATGTATTAACCCCTAAACCGCCGCACTCCCGCCTCGCAAACACTATAATACATTTTATTAACCATTAATATGCCCTCCCTAACATCGCCGCCACCTACCTACAATTATTAACCCCTAATCTCCCGCCCCCAACGTCGCCGCTACTATAATAAGGTTATTAACCCCTAAACCTAAGTCTAACCCTAACACTAACACCCCCTAACTTAAATATAATTTAAATAAAACGAAATAAGTTTACTATAGTTAAATAAATTAATCCTATTTAAAACTAAAGACTTACCTGTAAAATAAACCCTAAGATAGCTGCAATATAACTAATAGTTACATTGTAGCTATTTTAGCATTTATATTTATTTTACAGGCAACTTTGTATTTATTTTAACTAGGTTCAATAGCTATTAAATAGATATTTACTGTTTAATAGCTACCTAGTTAAAATAATTACAAATTTACCTGTAAAATAAATCCTAACCTAAGTTACAATTACACCTAACACTACACTATCATTAAATTAACTAAATAAATGAATCATATTTAAAACAAAATACTTACCTGTAAAATAAACCCTAATATAGCTACAATATAACTAATAGTTACATTGTAGCTATTTTAGCATTTATATTTATTTTACAGGCAACTTTGTATTTATTTTAACTAGGTACAAAAGCTATTAAATAGTTATTGACTAATTAATAGCTACCTAGTTAAAATAATTACAAAATTACCTGTAAAATAAATCCTAACCTAAGTTACAATTAAACCTAAAACTACACTGTCATTAAATAAATTAACTACAAGTACCTACAATTATCTACAATTAAATAAACTAAAGTACAAAAACCCCCCACTAAATTACAAAAAAAAACAAACACTAAATTACAAAAAATAAAAAAATATTACAAGAATTTTAAACTAATTACACCTAATCTAAGCCCCCTAATAAAATAACAAAGCCCCCCAAAATAAAAAAAATGCCCTAACCTATACTAAATTACAAAAGTTAACAGCTCTATTACCTTACCAGCCCTGAACAGGGCCCTTTGCGGGGCATGCCCCAAAGAAAACAGCTCTTTTGCCTGTAAAAAAAAAACACAATCTCCCCCCCCCCACATTACAACCCACCACCCACATACCCCTACTCTAACCCAAACCCCCCTTAAATAAACCTAACACTACCCCCCTGAAGATCTCCCTACCTTGAGTCGTGTTCACCCAGCCGGGCCGAAGTCTTCATCCGATGGGGCAGAAGAGGACATCCAGACCGGCAGAAGTCTTCATCCAAGCGGGGCAAGAAGAGGTCTTCCATCCATCATACAAGTACCAAAATACAAACAAACACTAAATTACCAAAAATAATAAAATATTACAATAATTTTAAACTAATTACACCTAATCTAAGCCCCCTACTAGCTATTAATATAGCTACAATATAACTAATAGTTACATTGTAGCTATTTTAGGATTTATATTTATTTTACAGGCAACTTTGTATTTATTTTAACTAGGTACAATAGTTATTAAATAGTTAATAACTATTTAATAACTACCTAGCTAAAATAAATACAAATTTACCTGTAAAATAAATCATCACCTAAGTTACAATTACACGTAACACTACACTATCATTAAATTAACTAAATAAATTAATCCTATATAAAACTAAAGACTTACCTGTAAAATAAACCCTAATATAGCTGCAATATAACTAATAGTTACATTGTAGCTATTTTAGCATTTATATTTATTGTACAGGCAACTTTGTATTTATTTTAACTAGGTTCAATAGCTATTAAATAGATATTGACTATTTAATAGCTACCTAGTTAAAATAATTACAAAATTACCTATAAAATAAATCCTATCCTAAGTTACAATTAAACCTAACACTACACTATCATTAAATAAATTAACTACAAGTACCTACAATTAAATACAATTAAAAAAACTAAACTAAAGTACAAAAAAACCCCCACTAAATTACAAAAAATAAAAAAATATTACAAGAATTTTAAACT